>NW_015664689.1:221616-226616 GCF_001515625.1 Sinocyclocheilus rhinocerous
CGGCGGCGGCAGCAACAATACTACAGCGAGAATAAAAGTTACGCCTTCTTTCTTTGCGTGAACATTTGGGCGGCATTATGCAAATCTTCCCACATCGTGACGTAGACATGTGGGGGCGTGTTAGAACGAGCCGTTTTAGGTAGGCGATATGACCTATGACCCCTTTAAAGTAATTTGCATTATTTTCTTAATGTTAACTTAAAGAAGGAAATGTGAACCTCCAAAGGAAGCCTACTTGCAAAACAATCTTCATGAAATAAAGCTATGGATGCTGTAAATGGTGACTTGATAAAAGGATTTTGATCATTTCAACAGATTTTATTTTTCTTGTCACAAACCAAATCATTTACTTCTTAACAATGCTATGAAGCCCTTGGTAGTTATCTAATATACACTCATAAAAAATTACGTTTCTAAAGAAATGTTGCTGAAAGGTTATTTAGGGAACCAAAAATGGTTCTTCTATGCCACGGAAGACCCATTTTTCGTTCCTCAAAGAACCTTTTAATGATCCATTTTTCTTAGTGTGAAGAACATTTTAATAATCTAAAAGAAACTTTTTCCATTATAAAGAACCTTTTGTGGAATGGAAATGTTTAATGGATTTTGAAGGTTCTTCATGGAACTACAGACGCCAATAAAGAACTTTTAATTGAAAGGCAGAGTAAGTGATTTCTGGTAGCCAATGTTGATATTTGAAATCACCAAAACAAACACGCCCCTACCCCAAAAGGGTCTTGCCCCTATTTTGATATCTCCGCCCCACATATACGTACGCAACCCAGGCAACGATTAGTTCTGTGATTAGTTCTAATTGGAATCTTTATTTTTAAGAGTGTTCCTCTCTATTAGGTGCATACCTAGCTGCAAAAAGTGGTAGCAACACGTCCCATCTGTCCCAACCTACTGTATGTAACTGTTACAGAAATTAAATAAGAAAAGATTAATGAAGTCCAACACAAATATCAAGTTCTTGTGCTAATGCTAGGCGATATGGATTAAAGTTTGATGATGTTGGTATGGATATCCAACAGCTGCTGTAAAGACTTTCTTGAACTGATAAATCCCCTGCAGCCACAGACAAAGTCATTGTATTGCTTTCCACGTTCCCATTCCTGATCATATGTGTCAGTGAAATAAGACTAAACGCTCCCTGGGCTTCGATTCTCCCTCTGGAGATGAAGTGATAATGTTAATTTAAAGTTTTAAGACCCACTCTAAAACGAGGCATTAAGGAATAAGCTAGATTGATTGAGGGAATAATTGGCAGCTTATTTCTTTGGCAGCAAAGGAAATTCTTTCTTGATGATTCCATCTGAAGCCGCAAAAACATCCCAGTTTCGCAAGCTTGAATTAGCAACACCCATATGTATAGAATAACGGAAGGAAGCTTTCGGTTCTGGGCAGATCCATTGAGGTTGGTAAATCATCAGCATTAATAATTCACAAGTACAGCCTGTTTCTTTGATTCTAGAGGTCTATTGTCCCCTCATCTCAAATCACGCTGAAATGAACGCGGCCGAGCATGTGCAGCATCAGCAGGAAGTTGGTCTCTGGTTTCTTCATAATGCCGATACCAGTTTGCTTCAGTTGATAAAAGGCACTTAATAACTGATGTGGGATCAGAGTTTCACTATATGTAATATGATAAAGATTGGAAAATAGAGAGTGAGAGAGAAAGTAAAAACATATGGACTGCCACATGATAAAAATAAAACTTTTCACTTTTCAACAGTTATTTATGGAAGCTTGTTGCCGCCACTCAATGAAAAAAATAAAAGAGGTAATTGCGACTTTTTATCTCACAAATTCGGACTTTTTTCTCAGAACTGTGAGATATAAACTCAATTGCAAGTTATAAAGTCAGAATTGTGTTAAATAAAATCACATTTGCGTGTTATAATGTCAAAATTACAAGATATAAACTCGCAATTCTGAGAAAAAAAGTCAGAACTGCGAAAAAAAAGTTAGAATTGCGATGAAAAGTCAGAATTGCGAGTTTATATCCCACGATTCTGAGAAAAGTCAGAATTGCAAGAAAAAAGTCAGAATTGCGAGTTTATATCCCACAATTTTGACTTTATAACTCGCAATTGTGAGTATATATCTCACAATTCTGAGAAAAAAAGTCAGAGAACTGTGAAAAAACATCAGAATTGCGAGGAAAAGTCAGAATTGCAAGCTTATATCCCACAATTCTGAGAAAAGTCAGAATTGCGAGAAAAAAGTTAGAAATGCGAGTTATAAACTCGCAATTGCGAGAAAAGGCAGAATTGTGTGAACAAAAGACAGAATTTCGAGTTTATATCCCACAATTCTGATTTTATAACTCGCAATTGTGAGAAAAGTCAGAATTGCGAGAAAAAAGTCAGAATTGCGAGTTTTTATCCCACAATTCAGATTTTATAACTCGCAATTGTGAGTTTATATCTCACAATTCTTAGAAAAAAGTCAGAACGGTAAAAAAAAAATCAGAATTGCGTGGTAAAGTCAGAATTGCTGAAAAAGTTAGAATTTGAAAAAAGTTGGAAATGCGAGATATAAACTCGCAATTACAAGAAAAGTCAGAATTGCGAGTTTATATCCCACAATTCTGACTATATAACCCGCAATTGTGAGTTTATATCTCACAATTCTGAGAAAAAAGTCAGAACTGTGAGATAGTAAGTCAAAATTACCTTATTTTATTTTTTATTCAGTGGCAGAAAAGGGCTTCCATAGTTATTAAATGTGGCATTCATTTGTTCACTGCCAAAAACATCCTTTTCCGGAGATAACTATAAAATCATAATTTAAAACACTGTGACTCTTTCAAAACATCCAAACCAGCCTGACACAGCAACATTGGCTCAACCAACGGCATGAGTTTGGAGGCGGGCCTCTCGGTTTGACCAACCAATGGCAGAAAGGGGGAGTGTTCAGGAAACCTGTTTAGAAATTTACTTTAAAAAATTTACTATAGTAGTTTATTCTATAGTAGTAACTACTGTACTACTTAACAGTGAGACATAGGGACTGCTGAAAAGGCTAAATTAAATATGCTTTCCATAGGCAGATTCAACTACACCTGGCTGAACATGGCAGCACTGTTTACAGTATCAACGTGATCAGTTATGTTTGTTCATTGCGGGGGCTTAAAATCTGATTTTTTTATGATGTATGGAAACCCTTGTCAAAAAGAAGTGTGCTTAACTGTATGTGTACTTGTAGTTTACTAAAAAAAAATATGCATCGATTCGCTTCAGGAGGCATTTATTAACCCCCCTGAACTGTGTGGAGCACTTTTTATTATGGATGGATGCGCTTTATTGGACTTCTTTTGGACTATTGAAAAATAACACCCATTCACTGCCATTATAAAGCTTGGAAGAGCCAGGATATTTTTAATACAACTCCGATTGGAAAGAAGAGTCATATACACCTAGTATGGCTTGAGGGTGAGTAAATCATGGGGTAATTTTCAAACATTTTTGGGCGAACTATCCTTTTAAGTGGGTCAAAAAGCACTCTAAAATTCAGCTAATTGCTTTTACTAATACAGTATTATTTAACTGCAAACATTACATTCAGTTCACACTTAAGTATATTCTTTTAAAGTATATTATGTAATGAGTATTTACATACTTTTTAAAATATGCTAATATGTACCTTTTTCACAAGAGAATGCAGGTTATATCTTATTTTATTCTACCTATTTAAAAGGAAATCAGACAGCATACATTAGCAGTTAACACCTGTTTATTCACGACTAATTACTAAAGGTTAGATGTCGCAACCATAAAAGCAAAGAAAAACATGTCAGCAAATAGAAAAATCTCAGTTCAGTAAATAATATTCATCTCAACTAAGCAAAGCAAATGCACGTTTACCCCCTATAAATCAAAGCCAGTCTCCGAATATTAAAGCAGCAAAACAATCCTAGTTGGTTAACATCAGAGAATCGTCGCTGGTTTTGGTTTGCTGGAAGCAACCGTTTGCAAAGTGTCACATTTAATTTCTCCCCAACATTAGGGTAAACAAGCACGGCGCTCATGGATCTGTTAAAAGGCCAGCCTCGCTTTAGGAGGGGAGGAGAGGCGTCTTGTTAAGGATCAATTTGTGTGGACAGCCGTACAAATGGCAGCGAGACACAAAGTTGTCTTTGGCATACGCCGCCGTGATTGATGGCTGCACACCTGCGCCGTAAATCCTCCTGACAATGCTGAGACGGATCTCCTGCATGCGTTCGCTCTGTCACCCACCCCGTCCCGTCTCCCCACAGCTCTCGCATTCATTCTTTCTTTCCTTTTAAACAGATATCCAAAACACATCGCTCGCCCCCCACTCTTTTATGTTGGGCATTGTAATGTGCAAACACACACAGCCAACACATAAATATGCTTATCAGACACTTTATATGTAAATTCCCAGGGAGCAATGAGTGGCAAGGAGTTTATATCGTGAGGCTGTTACAAAAATTAAAAAGCGATCCTTAGTGAATACCAAATGAAGGCATTTCCGGAGTGGGGGAAAATCTTGTGTTTCCTTGCAACGATCACATCTGACAAAGACTGTAGTTTTTAAAGTTTTTTAACCTAAAATTCACAGTGGAAGATAAAAGCATGCTATTCTGAGGAGGCCTCCTGGGCGTCTTAATCAAACTTCATTTGTTCACATGTGCCATCTTTGTTTAATATAAGGAAGGTCGCGTTCCTCTCATAGAAAGGGGAGAATTTCCACAGCACAGAAAACCAGAAGTTAGATAAAAAAAAAAGAACAGAAATGAAATAATGATAAGAAAAATAAGAGACGAATAAGAAACAATGAGTCTGTTTTATACTGATATGGGTGCAATTACCTTTTTGCGAACCAAAAGTGCCTTTTAAATGCCAATTCAATCCCTAAATTTGAATTGAGGTAGAAAACAGAATAGAGATTTATCATTTGAATTTAGCTAAGAGGAACTCAGAATGAAATTCAAAGAAATTAATACAACTAAGTGCAATTTCTTGAAATGAAAA
>NW_015664689.1:227722-257064 GCF_001515625.1 Sinocyclocheilus rhinocerous
GTGTGTGTGTGTGTGTGAGAGAGAGAGAGAGAAAGAGAGAAAGAGTGAGAGCCATAAAGAAAGGAGTGAAAGAAGAGTCAGTGACAGAAATATTGAGACAGAGAGGCTGAGAGAGAGAGAGAAAAGAAATCACCCGTTCAGAATTCACCTCAGCTCTGCGCGTCCCCAGACTATAACATGAGTTGACAGAAGAGGAATTTCCACAAGAATAACATCCAAACTTGACACACGATCAGGTGAATATTAGATTTAGCCTGTTGTAGGATGTTAGTGTCCTTATGATTTTCCTACCGTAACAGATAGATATAAATAATTAAGCATCTTTTTTCCCCTCAAATTGGCTCAGTGGAGAGAAAAAAAAGAAATAAAGAGAAAACAATCAGTGAAAGACCTTCATGCTCCCAGCATCCATGAATACCACAGAATGGCTCAAATTAGCATCGCTTTTGTCTGTATTTTAAGGATTTTTTTTTTCTGGAAAAAAAAAATGCAAGTCAATGCATTATTTAGATAAAATGGTTACTATTTGTTTTATGGAGGCATAGCATGCCTTATATTTTTAGCCTATAAAACATGTCATTAATGCTGTGCATGCTGGAGCCATTTATGCATTTTACAGCATAAATCTGTGGTGCAAGAGGGCAGAAATCACACTAGTGACAGAAGAAGGGCAGCTGTGCTGGCGACATCCCTTTATCAAATGATGCAAATGCCCAACTGTGGCTAAGGCACTTGATTAGGCACCAGGGGCCCAATCAGCGTTCTGGATCTTGCTCGCGCTCCAGGTGATTGGCTAATAAGAAATGCATGAAAAAGTACAGATACAGCATGTGGCAAGAGAGGTTGCACATTCTGGATGGTTCTGCATCTCAGCACCTACCCGTGACTCCTGGAGACTGCTGATGAAGCGAACAAACGCACAAAGCAAGAGCAAACAAAACATAATGAAATCTGACTTTCATATTTTAGAGTTACACGCAAGCTTTGCATGGAAAAAAACAGTAGTGTGCAGAAGAATCAACACACTTTAAATAGCAGTTTTAAAAAAACAGCATTTTGAAAATGCATACTGCTACGTAATTACATGAATTGAGAAAAAAAAATGTTTTATAAAGTATTATATTTTATTTATTCATTTATAATTTAATCATTAATTCATATAAATAAATGTTATATTCATTCATATAAACAAATAAATAAATACATTTTATATTTATTTATTTATTCATTCATCTAAATAAATGAATACATATTAGAAATACTTTTTAAATAATTTTATATTAATTAAAATTAATAAAATTAAAAATATATATTCATCCATTCAAATTAATAAATATATACATTTTATTTTTTTAATTAATTTGAATTTAAACAAATATCAAAAACTATTTACTCATTCATTTTATAAATATTACTGAATAAAATTAATGAATAAAATGTAAAAAATAATTGATTCATTTAAATAAATACTGTAGCGAATCAGCCCAAAGGGGAAATATGAATAATTAATCATAACTAGTTATAATTAATTATAAATATTTAGATCCACTGTAAGCATTCATTTGACCTCTCAGTGTCAACTGTCTGTTAATTCTAAGAACGTTAATTTTCTCTGGGCATTATGTGTCTATCCTATGAGGAAAATGAGTGAGTTTCTCTGCCCGCATTCCTTTGGGCAATAAAACCAGTGATATCAGCATTGGTTGCCATGGAACCAGAGGCCTGTTCTGCCCCTCTGAGGTGCCAGATGCATTTCGGGGGAAGGGCCCATAGACCCTCGTAATTGTCCCCTTGGCCAGGTGAGGGGGCGCCAGATATCATTTGTTAAATACAACAAAAAGTTGTGTGTCTGATTGGTCCAAATGCTACAATACATACATACAGTTATTCATTCATTTTATAAATATTACTAAATAAAATTAATTTCAAAAATTAAAAATATGTATTTTTATACATTTAAATAAATAAATGTATTATCAAAAATAAAAATACATAATTAATTCATATAAATAAATAAACAAACACTGCATTAGCCATGGACTAGCAGTTACCACACAAACGCTGATCACATTGAGCTGTGGTGCCCATGCACCCTCGACTTCCCATCATTTCTTGTCCTCTCTCATCCTATACTTTATAGAAGGGATGGGGTTTGTTATTAGCAGCAAAGTCAGTTCACTCAGTGGTCATAATAATATACTTTAGAAAGATATAATTAAGTCTGAATTGAATATAATGTTTTCAGACACATAATTGCATGTTAATTGCAATTAAAGGGGAACTATTGTGCAAAATTCACTTTTACATGCTGTTTGAATACAGATGTGTATATAAATGTCTTGTTTGTTTTTAATTGTTTCGCTAGATAAGACCCTTATTCCTCGGCTGGGATCGTGTAGAGCCCTTTGAAGCTGCACTGAAACTGCAATTAGGACGTTCAACCCGTTGGCCACCACTGAAGTCCATTATATGGAGAAAAATCCTGGAATATTTCCCTCAAAACCCTTAATTTCTTTACGACTGAAGACAGAAAGACATGAACATCTTGGATGATGTGGGGGTGAGTAAATTATCAGGAAATTTTTACTCTGGAAGTGAACTAATCCTTTAAAGGGGTCATAGAATGCTACATGCACTTTTACAAGTTGTTTGAACTGAAATGTGTGTTGGCAGTGTGTGTACACAACCACCCTATAATGATAAAAATCCACCAGGTGTTTTTTTTTTAATCTACTAAAATCTTTACCCCTTTCTCAAATCGACACTACCATTGAGAGATTTGAACCAAACTATGTTACAGACTTTTCATTAAGACCCTAAAGAATCATATCAACGTGTGGAAAATGGGCATCCGATGACCCCTTTAACTTTAAACGTATTATTGAATAAAACACTATAGTTCAAATGATAATCATGCACTTAACATGTGCTTTAGTATGTTAGTCAACACATCAAAATCAGTGTACTTTAAAGCACGACTAAAGATTATTAAAACAATGATTTAAAATGCACTTTAAAGTAAAACTTTTAATTTGACATTATCACAGTGCAGTTTTTGAAAAGTGTACTTAAGTGTGTTAAGAAACATAGCAATGAAAGCGTCTTTAAGTCACTTAAGTGGCCTTTTACTTCATTAATATTACATTATCTGTAAGTAAGTAGAGTTTTTAAAAACATACTTTTAAGATGTGAAGTACAATACAAGTGAACATTTGATACAATTAAGTGAACTTACTTTTCAGAATAGTAATAGTGATACTTGCCGTGCCAAACACCACTAAACCATGAATGCCTGTGGCAGTTTGCTGTCATACCAAACACCTGTATTTTGGTTTTTTTTGCCTTGATCTTTGCATTTTAAATAGTCTGGAAATACAGATGGAAAGCTCCATTATCATAGTCTGTCCAATGATCAGCAATCACGAGGGGTGGAACCAAAGTCAAGTTGTCCTAACAGATGATGTGCTGCCGTAAACAGTGAATCTCTCTTCTTACACAATTAAAGAGTGAGCTTATTGATTTCCGATGGGCCGCTCAGGTGACTCTACGCCGTCACAATGAGCCCTGGGTAAGGTGACTAGTCCCTCTCTCTTTCTTTTGTCTTTTGCGCTCTATAGACTGTTGCTGTCCTCTGTCAGGTACATACAAGACGAGGTGTTCCCATGAAAGTGCCACTGCAGCATTTTGAGAGCCGGCGCTTCCAAACGCTCTTCTTCATTAGCTAATGTGACGGTACAGGATCAGCGTTTGAGACTGAGATTAAACCTTAAACAGGTTTCCTGGAGCGCTGCTGGATGGGGGTCACTCTCATGGGTAAAAAGACACATGGATGTCAAGGTGACAGGCTTTTTTCAGCAGCTCTATGACAAACATTTATAAATGCATAAATAAATAAATGAAATAGAAGATGCACTATAGAACAGACTCAAAAAGTATTATTTTGGAGATTATTATGTATTTGAATTGCAATCAAAATGTCCATCCATTTAGATTACACGGTTTTAACAAACAAACTAATAAATTAAAATGTGATGCATATTTATCAGTCACACATAAATGAAACCAGTAACAAACAGGGGGGAAAAAATAAAGAAAACATTTATAAATATATATAATAATAATAATAAATAAAAAAATAATAATAATGGCATAGTTTTATAAACTATTTGCATCTATTTGATTTAAAAAAAAATAGAATCAGAATAAATCTGATTAGAATTGCTTAGAATCAGCATATCTGTAGTCATACATAAAAGAAACATAAAAATGTCTGCACTAAAAAAATAATAGCATAGTTTATTAATCATTTGCATCTATTTTATTTTATTTAAATCTTTAAATATTTTTTCAAAATGCATTGATTATAATCACCTAGAATCAGCATACATATTTTCATTGTGAAAAAAATTAGTTATTCCATTAAAAAAAAGGTTCAAATGCATGTTGATTTATTGATGATAAATATTTAAACCTGGCTATATAGTATTTAACGCTTGTGTTGTGCTGAAAATCCTTTACCTCAGTTTTTGAGTGAAAAAGCATTATTTGTGGATAATTTTGGCAATATATACTGCGTAAGCTTAAATCAATGAGACCAATCAATTCCGAAAATAAATACAAAACCAGTTCTAACTGAAGGAAAACAAGCTGATAAAAAGATTGGATTCATTTGGTAATAATATAGCATAACAAGAAAAATATAAGCATTTTTTGTAGGCCAGAAGTGTAGCAAAGTGGGGGGGAAATCCAAAAAAGTACACATTTATCGATTTATTTATTTTTAGTTTTTATTTTTTGGTCCAGAACACATGAGGGTTAAAACACGTTGAGTTTATTATTACAGAAATTACCTGTTTCTTGCATGTTTGCCTAAAAATATGCATCACATTAAGTTTATTAGCTTATGTTAAACTGTCTAATCCAAACAGATGGACATTTTTATGCAATTCAAGTACGTAAATCTTACATTTAGGCCTAATTATTTTTTGAGTGCAGTACTAGCTGGTCTATAATGTTAAACTGACGATTGTTCTGCCACTGCTAAGCAATAAAGAATAAAGAAACAAACACACACAAGGATGTCAGGACTCACAGCAACTGAATACACCCAACAAATAAAACACTGGAGACAGACACACAGCCTCTCGCCATAAATAAACTTGCTGGATTTGGGGATATTATTCATGTCCATATGTGCAAAATAGCAGCGTGCCACCCATTTCAATAACAAATGCCCTCGGTAACAAATGCGATTCCTGCAAGCCGAAGCATTTGTTCAGGCATTCCAGCATTAATGGCTTTCCATTAAGACAGACCGGCAGCAAGGCATTCTGAAGATTTTCACTTAAAATTGCCTCTCTGTAGACTGTCAGTGTCTTCAAAATGTGCGCTTGAATTGCAAATGTTATAAGTAATTTGCAATTTAAATGGTCGTGAGGAGCTGCTGTTAGGTGATCCAACACCAGGCCCGAACCGAAGTGTCAGATTTTTTGTTTTGCATGCAAAAACAAAAATGTATCTTTGAAATCTAATTGCACGATTATTGTAGGTAAAAAGTCTTTTATTGTCTATTTTCATTTGTTCAAAATTCTGCTCCACATATCTTCGGATTGCTGTGGCTTTCATTGTGTCTTACCACTTCTCCTGCACAAGCTTACTGCACCAAATATCAAAGAACTACGCAGTCACATAACAAAGCCAGCAAATTAGAGGGAGACCTTACGAAAATGAAGTGAGCTTGATTGTACTGAATGCACACTTGTAGTGTACTTCAAATCTTAAAAGCAATACTGCCTGCTTTTGGCTGTTGACGTTAATAACGTTTATTAACGGTAATTAATGTTTTAATTATCATACGATGCCTCCAGAAAAGCAGGAATGTGCCTTTGTAAATTTGTAAATTTGGAAAGCTCCAGCAGATGACGTATATCAGTGTTGATTTTCGGAGTGTCTGTTTACACTAAGTGCAAATAGCCCGCCTTGTTGGCAGAAGCTATTTACACTAACTCCGCCCACCTATGTGTGATTGGACTAGTCAACACTACAAAAGACAATTGGCAAGCAACAGCTCCAGTGGCGTAGATGGTAAAGTGAGTGCCGTAGTCGTTTTGACGCCATCGACCCAAGTTCGAATTTGCCTATTGCCGAACTTATTTTCGCAATTTTCAAATCTCATATTGCATCGGAAAAGCATTTTTTTTTTTTTTTAAATGCATCCATTTATCCAAAAAAATCTATTTTTTTATTTGAATTAAAATTATAATTTACACTCAATACGTTATTATTGCATACTCTTTTGTAATTTACTACAATATTGAGATGCAAATAATTGCCACTATTTGGAATAAGTAGTATAAATAGCAGAAAATCCTGCTATTTTATCATAGTGTAAATGGAATCTATAGCTATTTGCACTTGGTGTAAATAACATATCGCTAAGAAAATCCTGCTATTTTATCATAGTGTAAATAGAATCCATTGCTATTTGCACTTAGTGTAAAATGTAATAATACAATTTAATTACAATTTATTTATTTACTTTTATGTTTTATTAAAGTTCTATTTTGACACCTATAGTAGGTGTTTTTATATTTTTTTTATTTCCATAATATTTGGGGGAGGGGGCACAACAATACAATTCTGCTTAGGGCACCCATTTGGCCAGCAGCGGCCCTGCTTTAAAGTATACGTTTAAAAACTGTATTTGCAGATAATATAACATTTATGAAATAAAAGGCCACTTAAGTGATTAAAGAGAGACTTTCATGACTATATTTCTTAACACACTAGAGTGCTTTTTTTTTTTTTTACAAGTTTTACTTTAAAGTACATTTTAAATCATTATGTTTCAATAACCTTTTGTTGTTCCTTAAAGAAATCCACTTATTTTGATGTGTTGACTAAAGCACATGTAAAATATTGTATTGTAATTTTAACTGTAGTATGTTATTCAATATTAAGTTGATATATTTTAAATGAACTAAATTGCAGATTATCTTTACAAATGTCTAATTACACATATATTTAAATACATGACATACAAGTTTAATTAGAAATTACATTTTATTATATTACATAATATATTTTACTTCACCATAAATGCTTGTCAGTACATTCAGCAATAACCTTAAACCACATTTTAGACAACAGAAGTAATTATGAAATTACATAAAGATGCACTTAAGTCCTACTTAAGTGGGTTAAAAGAGTTTAGCTACTTGCATTCAATGTAAATTTAAACTACTTTTCATTTAATTGCAATTAACATGCAATTACAGTAAGTGTCTGAACACATTAAAAGAATATATTTAAGTGTAAACTGAATGTTAAGTATATTATTTGCAAAAGTACTCTTTTTAAAAGTATGCTAAAGTGTACTTATTTTTCACAAGAGATCTATGATAAATGTATGGGGGGAAATGCAATAAAAGATTGCTACCAGATATCATTGTGTTGATGTGATACAGAAGTAAGTACTTCTAATTATTGAAATGTCTGTAATATAAAATAAAAAGAATGTTAGTAACCAAACAGTTGACGGTAGCCATTGGCTTCCACAGTATTTTTTTTTCTTTGCCATACTATGGAAGTCAATGGCTGCCATCAACTGTTTGGTTCTTCAAAATGATCTTCTTTTGTGTTCAACAGAAGAAAGAAACTCAAACAGGTTTGGGATGAGGGTGAGTAAATGATAACAATTTTAATTTTTGGTGAACTATTACTTTAAAACCAAAAGTCATTTAGCCAGTCCCTTTATCTGGGTCAGTGGCAACATGAGCAATGGTGTAAAATCAAATCTGATTTTTTTCAGTTTCACACAGATCTGACTGCACAAGTCAACACTCTAAAAAATGCTGGGTTAAATATAACCCAGCGCTGGGTTAAAAAGGGACAAACCCAGCTATTGGGTTGTTTTGACCCAGCGGTTGGGTTCAAAACAACCCAACCGCTGAACCCAGCGCTGGGTTATATTTAACCCATCATTTTTCAGAGTGAAAGGATGAACTCTAACTGGAGTACTTTTAAGTTACTAAGGCAGGTTTGAATAAAATGTTTACAAAAAAAAACTCTACAATTGTATAGCTTTCGATTCAATTTCAAACAAAACAAAACAAACAAAAAAAATAAATAAAACAAATCGTACTCCCTGATCTGCCCGAGTGCTCGTCTGCAATCCGTCACATTCAAGCTCACTCGGTTAAACAGGCCTCTAGTCTTGCCTTCGACAGCTTGCCATGACTTTTACTATTGGCCTCTAGGGCCGGCGAGTGCCATAAACCATCTTATTACTCTCAGATCATATTGATCTGCCTTTGTCACTGCGTTTATTTACAATATAACAACATGCAAAGCACCAGCTGCCTTGTCTGAATGACGCGCTCCGCTCCACATTGTTTTTAGCCACGATGTTCATTTAGAAATGTGTGAAAGACCGAACATGAGTACCAATTTGCTGTTTTGACTTAAAGGCATGCTATCCATCTTACAACCGCCTGGTTTTGCATGTGACAGAGTTAATGTAGAAGGACAGACGGGCTGGATTGTGCTGAGGACTGAGAGGAAGTGACGTGGAATAACTTGAGAAGACCGTTTTTCCCTGCAGGTCTTCCCGGCTCAATTAGCCGACTCTCTTTCTGCTGAAGGGGGATTCAGTATGTGACAGAGAGAGAGAGAGAGAGAGAGAGCACAGACCGGGTCAAGCGTCCTGTGTGTTTGTGTGCAGCATTACCCAGTCTTATGGATCAAAGCCCCACAGAGTCGGACTTAACAAGCCTGGACTGCGGCAATACTTGCTGATCTGCTGAATCCCACTGATGTTTATTGATGGGCTAAGTTAGGAAAAGAATAAATAAAGGCAGTCGGACAGTAGTTGCAGGTCTCTAAATCTCACTGAATGGGTAACTGAGCAGAAAAACTATAGTAAAAAGCACTGGATGTTCAGAATAACATACTACCATACCACTCTCACTGCATCTACTGTGCAAATGTTGTATCTGTATCTCACAGTGCATCGCGCTTGACTTGTGATGAATGAACCTGAAATCATTTTAGATGTGATTAACATCTCATTCTTGACCCATTATTTTGATTAGACTTCCAAATGTTAAGTCATTGGTTGTTACATAAAATTAGATTCTATACCCTAAGCATGATAAATACTAACAATAATGATAAAAATAAGATAGACTAATATTGAAAAATATATATACACTGAACAAAATTATAAACGCAACACTTTTGTTTTTGCCCCCATTTTTCATGAGCTGAACTCAAATATCTAAGACTTTTTCTATGTACACAAAAGGCCTATTTCTCTCAAATATTGTTCACAAATCTGTCTAAATCTGTGTTAGTGAGCACTTCTCCTTTGCCAAGATAATCCATCCACCTCACAGGTGTGGCATACCAAGATGCTGATTAGACAGCATGATCATTGCACAGGTGTGCCTTAGGCTGGCCACAATAAAAGGCCACTCTAAAATGTGCAGCTTTATCACACAGCACAATGCCACAGACATGCAAGTTTTGAGGGAGCGTGCAATTGGCATACTGACTGCAGGAATGTCCACCAGAGCTGTTGCCCATGAATTGAATGTTCATTTCTCTACCATAAGCCGTCTCCAAAGGCGTTTCAGAGAATTTGGCAGTACATCCAACCGGCCTCACAACCGCAGACCACGTGTAACCACACCAGCCCAGGACCTCCACATCCAGCATCTTCACCTCCAAGATCGTCTGAGACCAGCCACCCGGACAGCTACTGCAACAATCGGTTTGCATAACCAAAGAATTTCAGCACAAACTGTCAGAAACCGTCTCAGGGAAGCTCATCTGCATGCTCGTCGTCCTCATCGGGGTCTCGACCTGACTGCAGTTCGTCGTCGTAACCGACTTGAGGCCTTTTGTGTACATAGAAAAAGTCTTAGATCTTTGAGTTCAGCTCATGAAAAACGGGGGCAAAACCAAAAGTGTTGCGTTTATAATTTTGTTCAGTATATATATATATATTAGTAATCTAACCAATATAAAAAAAAAATTTCAAAAGCTTGGAATAGTTACGTTTTTTTTTACATGTAAAGTTCTTATGAAAGAAGTGTCTTATGCTCAAAAAAGACAGCAATTATTTGACAGTATTAATGTGAAATATGATTACAGTTTAATCATTTACAGTTACTATATTAGTTTTTAAATTCATATTCTGAATTAGTATTTTTTTTACATTTTCCGTGTTCAGTTTATTTTAGTTAATGTTAGTAATATTGTTGTTTGGTTTTGTCATTTTTTATTCTTTAGTTTCTTTAAATATATACGTTTTTTTTATTATTATTATTAATTTTGAATTAGTTTTTATTTTTACATGTTCAGTTTAAGTTTAGTTAATGTTTTGGGGATTTTGTTGTGTGGTTTTCTCATTTTGTAATTCTTTAGTTTTTATTTCAATATTAGTTTTTATTCATTTTTATTTCAGTTTTAGTTATTTCAGTAACTCAAGTTAAGCTAAATTAAAATGAGCAACATTCAACTAGCCAAATTAATTATTGTATTGTTTTTTAAAATAATTCATGTTGTTTTTTTATATTTGAATTCATTTAATGTTCGTTTAAAATAAATTTAGTTTTAGTTAACTATAACTGTTGCTGCATAATATTTATATGGAAACAGTGATAGTTTTTTATATATATATATATATATATATATATACAATTCTTGATAAAATTCTTTGATAAATGCTGTTCTTTTAAACTTTTTATTTATTTGGAAGAGAAATCTCTGGTAACATTATAGATCTCTTTACTGTCATTTCTGATCAATTTAATGCATCCTTGAACAAATTTTAATTTTAATTGTTTGAACGTTAGTGTACATATCGCTAATATTTCACTATATTACAAACAGATTTTTTTGAAGGACTCTTAAAAAGCATCAAAGTACTTATATTTTATACTCGGGTACCTTTTATCAACAACATTTTTTTTGCATTATATTCTTTTATGAAGCAACATGAAATAATCAAGCAAACTACTCATTAAACATCTGAGAAACAAATCTGATCAGAAAAATGCCACACTCCTGATAACCGTTTATTAATTCATGGAAAATACTCTATATTATAACCCAGTAATTGCTTTATTTTCTGTATAAAGCAGCAGTTACAGTTCTCCAACTCACCTGATGGTGGTATTGTCTTATAAAGTGGGCATGTGATGAGCGTCTCAATAGCAACAGGAGGAAAATTGTTGGGAGCAAAAACACGCAAGGGAGGAAGCAAACAGATGAAAGTGCTGGAGCAGCAGAACTCAAGGTCTAAATCTATTTAATCACAAAATAAGGACAGTTCAAGAAGTGGCAACGTAATATTCCCTGCATAAAAATCCTCCCAACCTCTCGCAATGACCTGCAGCTGCTCTACCGACTGCTTTATCACAGAATACATTTATGTGGCGAAGAAGCTTGAAAGCACCAAAAAAATCATTTTATCTATCCGCTGCAGATTGGCCTTGGAAATTAATATACCCATGCCGGCCAGACCTGACCAGGCTTGCCACCAAAACAAGAGCCTGCAGAGTCATTACAGGTAATAAACAAATAAATGGAAATAAATGTGGGATGGGCGGTAATTTCAAGGGAGACTGAGATAGGAGCATATAAGTGATTCGGTTGTAGGTATGTGTGTGTGTGTGTGTGTGTGTGTGTGTGTGTGTGTGTTCAAATTAAAAAAAACTTTTAGTGCTTTTCTATAGTATTAAGCCTCAGATGTCAACTATACTGTACATCGGATTGGGTTCTTCTTTAAATTATAAAAAAGTAAACTAAATTTTAACTAAAATTAAAATGATGGGAAAACCCCTTAAGATAACATGTAGAAAGATAAAAACACATCTTAAGCGTGCAGAATAACATAAGTGGACTTTGAACGATTAATTGCCGCTTTGAGTGTGTGTGTGTGTCCAGTGCTTTAGTCCACAGTGAGGCAGTACAGACACAAACACACCCTGAACTTACACAGAGCAATTACGGTGCTGTTGAGATGATACTCTTTGTGCTTCATAGATGTAAAATGCCGGTTCTAAGAGCCGATTATCAGCTTTAGAGTAAACGGTCATCAAACACATGCCCTCTGTACTGACAACACACAGGTATCCTCAAGCTCATAATGCTGCTGCTGCTGCTTTCCTCTTGTAACAAGCCCCTATATTTTGAAGGACAAGCATCAAACCTACTAACCTGAACGTGAGCGAGTCAGAGCTTTCTGCTGCTCACTGTGGAAATATTATATAAACTGGTAACTTTTTAATGCATAGATGTTTTAAGGTGCAATATAGTGGCTAAAATCATCAGTTAAGTATAAGTTGTAAAATGTTAAACGTTTTAGTATTTAATATCAACAAAACAGCAACGTATCTACACAAAAAGTTTTTGAAAGAAGTCTCTTCTGCTCATCAAGGCTTCATTTATTCGATCAAAAATACAGAAAAAAACTGTAATATTGTAAAATATTATTACAATTTAAAATAATGATTTTCTATTTTAACATATTTTAAAATATAATTTATTTCTGTGATGCAAAGCTGAATTTTCCTCAGCCATTACTCCAGTCTTCCGTGTCACGTGATCCTTCAGAAATCTTTACTAAAGCTTTACTATCACTTTTTTGTATCACTTTAACATCATTGCTGAATAAAAGTATTAATTAAAAAAATAATAAATAAATAAATAAAAAAATGTACTGACCCCAATCTTTTGAACGGTAGTGAATATTGTTACAAAAGAGTTATATCTTGAATAAATGCTCTTCTTCTTCTTCTTTTATTAAGAATCTTGAAAAAAGTATCACAGGTTCCCCCAAAAAATATTAAACATCAAAAACTGTTTCCAACATTGATAATAAATCAGCATATTACACTGAAGACTAGAGTAATGATGCTGAAAATGTAGCTTTGATCACAGCAATAAATCATATTTTAAAGTATATTAAAATGGAAAAACAGTATTTTAAATGGTAATAATATCTCACAATATTACTGTTGCTATCATATTTTGGATCACATAAATGCAGCCTAAGAGACATTTTTTTGCTGATCCCAAACTTTTGAATGGTATTGTATATATTTATTGTTGGCATTAAAACATAAAGTACTTTTTCTTTTTCTAATTCAAGCACTTGTGGATTGACTGAAAGCGAATAATTCAGCAGTCTGTTTCTTCTGTGCTCTTATAACATCTCTAGATCATCTATGTGCTCAGACTGTCATGCTACACACACCAAACAATTCAGACAGACACAAAAAGATGTTTAACAGGTCAGCAGTGAACATGCCGCAGCTCTTTTGAGGAGTCTGATTAGATTTATTTGGCACAACAATATGGCACAAAGAAAAGACACTACGATGAGATGATTTCAGCTGTAAGACACTTTGGTCAGGCACCTGTGGTCCTCTATTTGACAACATGATCTGATGATGAGAGATACTGAGCGGCTTATTATGAACACTTCAATAGCAAAGAATGCTCTGTTATAATATTGAAGTAAAATGAACATAAAGAGCATTCTTCAAACTTCGTAGCCTTTCTGACCCTGCTGGTCACTTCTGACTTCTGACTCTGTCAGTGAGGGATGTTCTTTACTTTACAAAATTGGAGTGGACAATATGACAAATCATATTGTGTTCCTGTGGCTCAGTGGTAGAGTATTGCGTTAGCAGTGCAAAAGGTTGTGGGTTCAATTCCCAGGGAACACACATGGTAAAAAATGCCTGAATGCAATATTGGATAAAAGCGCCTGCTACATGCATAAATTAATTATTTATATCTAGTCTTTATTTACTTACCAATTCTGTATTGCTTGATTAATATATTGTAGGATTGTAGTTATGTGAGATTGTACTCAGAATATATTTCTTTCCTTTTCTCGTTTTTTAGTGTATTTATATTTTTTAAATAAAATCTTCAGTGTGTTTGCTCACTATTATTATTATTTGAGTGATTATTTTCTCTGTTGTTTTTTTTTTCTTTCTCGCTTTGTAATGTATCCTATGGAAGCCCGTTTTCGTCACTGAATAAAAAAAAACGTATAGCGACTTTTTTGCATTCACATCTCAGAGTTCTGACTTTTTTTTCGTAATTACAAGTTTATATTTCACAATTTTGACTTTTTTTCCACAATTTTGACTTCTTTTCTCAGAATTGTTAGATATAAACTCACAATTGTAAGTTATAAAGTCCAATTCTGAGGAAAAAGAGACCTTTTTTTTCAATTTTCGAGTTTATCTCTTACAATTCTGACTTTGTAACACAATTGCGCGTTTATATCACGCAATTCTAGGAAAAAAAGTCAGAATTGCGAGATGTAAACTCACAATTGTGAGAAAAATCAGAATTGTGAGATAAAAAGTCACTATTACCTTTACCGGGCTTCCATATGTATCTTTCGAATGTATAAATAAATCATAAAAAATTTACATAATTATGCAGAATTCAGTTTATTCTACACTGCAAAAAAATATTTTTCAAAGTTGTAAATAAGAATTCTTGGTGTATGTTTTAAAAGAAAAAACTATTTCAGTCTATCTACTTCAACATTTCATGTTTAATTCAATGTGTTAATTGTAGTTTCTTTACAATTATTTGTGAAATGTACTAGTAATTTCTGAGTGGAAATTGTTCCATACCATTTTTTATTTTATAGTGCTATGTTAATTTATATGAATTATAAATGCAATGTAATACATTTTTTTATAAATTAAATACATGTGTTTATTAAATTATTATACATCTTATGTATAACAGTAAACATTGGCAAATTTTCATGTTTAATTCAATGTGTTAATTGCATTTTTTTACAATTATTTGTGAAATTTACTAGCAATTTCTGAGTGAAAATTGCTTCAAAGTAAAAAATTTCAGTGTATACCATTTGCTGTAAAATGGCTATGATTAAAAAAATATATATACCAACAAAAATAAAACAAAGAGGAACGATATCTGCATTTCTGCAAACTTATTGAATCATAAAGTTGTATTAATGCTTTGTTCACATAAGTCTTTTTAAGAAACAGGTATAGAGTAAATGAACAAGAATAGCAAGATGAAAGCTAAAAAAAAAAAATTAAGGCCTTCCATTGTGTCCACTTCTTGAAAGACTGTCAGGCCACATGCAGGACACTTGCAAAAAATTAACATGTAGTTTTTAAGAATACAGAGCGGCTGACAACTGTTTCTAAAGCACATGTGAAATGTAATATTAAAATTTCAGCACCTTGGACAGCAGCCTCAAGAGGCGCTCCAGCAGAGGCGGCAACGGCCTTGAAAAACGCTTTACTCACTAACAAAACTTGAGCTTCCCCAGAGAATACAGCACACTTCATAAATGAACCTGTCATCCCTCCTGCGCTGCAAGCACAGGAAGTCCAACTTAAACTAGTGAACCTCACTCTGAGAGAAACTCCCAGCATTTCTCCACATCTCTCAATCTCTCAGCCCAGGCCCAGCATGCCACGCACAGCTGACTGAATAATGCAGAGGCTTTACCCACTGCTCAGGCATGAGTGGATAATCTGGCCACATGGACACAGTGTGTCAACATTGCACTTATTTTTATTTATTTATTTCTCTAGTCCATTTGAGACAGGAGGAAAAAGGCAGCAGAAGGCAAAAGCGCACTCTCTCACACTCTAAAGTTTTTCTTTCTTTAGATCGTCAACCTTTTTTCAGGGAAAAGCATTTTTGGGAAGCTTTCAGCCCATTGGGTCCCAGCGGCGGATTGCTTGCACGCGGACAGTGAAGGAGCTCAGTGCATTAGCAGCATAATCGGCTCTGGAAGTTCTCGAAATGAGGAGCATCTCTGGTTTTTAATTACCTTTCTAAATTTAGGGCTGAACACCAATTAAACAGTGAACCCTTGGGGGGTTATTGATGGTGCAATCATATGGCATGTTACATTTTGGCAAGTCCAATATAAAGACCAAACTCTGTATAGACTTTACTGATGATGCATGCTATATATACATGCACACTGATGTGCCCAGACTATGTACGCAATGCACACTATATTGCACGCTAAGCATTTTCACATAGAAAACCATTATAAAGAAAATGCTTCATGTGGCTTAATGCATTAATACAGTGGAAGAACCAAATTCAGTGAACAGCTTATTAATAAAGCACATATGTACAGGCAAGCAGATGAACCCCGAATATGAACGCAACACACAAAGTTCCACGTAAAGCATCTTCCCATAGAAAACCATTATAAAGAAAATGCTTAAAGTGCAATTCAGCCAGTTTCTGGGCTCATCTGCTTGCCTGTATAAATTATGCATCATTAATCAGGTGTATACTAAATCTGATCCTTTAATAGCACTTAGTACATTAAGCCACATTAAGCGCTTTACAATGTAATGACGGAAAACTACAAAAACTGAAGCTTTTGAAAGAAAAAAGATCTGTCTCGTAACTTCACAACTTTCAGGTGAGTAGCTTTCCTTTTTTTGGGGGGGGGGGATTTCCCAAGTGCTTAAACACACAAACATCAAATGAATGCCTTCATCCATCCACTACATTCCAGTATAAGTTATCTTAAGTACGCTATGAAATCGCACAATCCAATACCCCTGTATATCAGGTGCCTTTTCCAACCAACAGACTCGTACATCATTTAAACTTTGCCCAGCACATCTCTCAACTGATATGTGTCAAATGCAATTTCATTTCAAATATCTCTAGAGCACTGATGTCAAAGTGAGTCTGACACACAGATCCATACCTTACATCTCTGTAGATTTGTACCAAAATCACATTTCGCTTTGCTGCTTCAAAACAGGACGATGAAGCTCCTTGCTTTTATTTCATCGATGTGATTGCTGCTATGCAATTTCCTATTGTGTCAATTGCGTTCATTATTGATATCAAGGACATGAAGAGGGGTTTGATCTCCAAGTAACCTCATCGAGGCATTCGTGTTGTGAATTGATGATCGCTTGAAAGCAAACTGCATCAGATTGACAAAACAAGAGGTGGTCCAGCACACAGTGCGACTGGTGACCCTTCGCTCATACCTGCTGCTTGAGAACTATATTAAAAAGAAATACAACTCGGGTTCAATCCGATAAATGGAAATTATGTCATCAATTATTCCCACTCATGTGATTCCAAACACATAAGGCTTTCGTTCAACTTCGAAACACAAATTAAAACATATTTAATCAAACCTGAGAGATTTCGGTCCCTCCACTGAAAGTCCTTTGCACCAAAACTTTGACACGCATACATAGAGCACATCAAATATGATAAATAGAAGCTGAAACGTGCTTGCTTTAACATACAAGAACAAACCTCACTGGCTTGTGCGTCTAGTAAGTACATTTGAGCTTCTGTTTCCCATATTTGCCAGGCTCTATATATGCACCTTGATCAATGTTTATATATGAACAAAAACCTGTTGGACATAGGGTTGCAAAGGGGCGGAAAATTTCCAGAAACTTTCCGGGAAAGTTTCTGAAATTTTCCACCCCTTTGCAGCCGTAGTTGGAACTTTATGAGGATGAGTAATTGATGTCAGAATTTGCATTTTGGGACTATTCAAGACTTGTCAAACTTTGTCTTAAAAAAAAAAAAGAAGAAAAAAATAAATAAAAATCTGTGTTACAGTGTTGCATCTACAATGAAAGTACATTAGGATAATCCATTAATGCGTATTTTACTGTGTAACAATAGCTTATTAACCTTTTCTGTGTAAAGTTATATCGAATTTTACAATTTCACAACATAAACAACCTTTCAGCCCAAACAGCACAGATGTTTAACAGAACAATTAATGTTAGTGCTTTTATCAAATTTGCACTGAACTTATTATATTCCTGTAACAGTCTCAAATGACAGCATTTGTTGCATGATATTGGATACTACAAAAAAAAAAAAAGAAGTAGAATTGTAGTAGAATTACATTGTGCCAAATTTTGTTCGCTCATATTTCTGTTAACTCTTCTGCAGAAATGTCTATTATTTGACACATAGGTGTATAGACTGTCACTTATTCTAGTTAAAACTTCTAACTTCTAGTTCAATGTCAGCAGTGTAATTTCTCTGGGCGCTATTGTCACGCATCTGGTCTCCGGTAACGACTTGATGGGACTTTTTGGCTGGTTTTCCTCGTCAGACAATTATGTATGCACACAGGCAACTGCAAGGAGGCAAGATTATATTCTTCTGCTATTTCAGTCAAGGGCTTAGCAAACTATCAGATCAATGGAAACAAGGAAGTTACGTCATCCTCCCTCACGGACATTGTGCAATTACCAGGTTTACCGGCTTTATTTGCGTTTTGACAATGAAATTATATTGGATGCATAACTTTATACAGACAAGGTTAGTATGCGATTCAACTACACTAACACTAGTAACATGTCGGCACGTATATAGCCTAATATTGAACTGGCTGACTGTGTATTTTAACATTAATGGATTGGCTGTGTTTACGTCGACTGTAACCATGTTTGTCTTCTGTCTTCTGGTTTGTATTTCCACAGCATGAAGGTAAGATCTTACGGATTCATGAACGAACTGCTCATTTTAAAAAATCGTCCAAGGCTACTGACATTTGTTATGACATCTGCTTCATAAATTACAATGCTCATGATAACTTTTGTTGACTACAAAAAGTAAACCCACTTCACCGGCTAATTACTCTTTGACAGCAATGCCATAGAAATATACAGAGCTACTGCAAACACAGAAGTTCAAAGACAACACTGTAAATAAAAATGGCTGCACACTTGTTTCTCTGGTGCATGAGAACTTAATGGAAATAGTTCACCTATATCATTATATTTGTACTTATTACATAAAGACAGCATTTTCAAACAACTTTCAGTAAAGGTGTGGCATCTTCACCTTGCCACCAAAATATTTGCGATCCGTTTTAAGGCCTTGTGAAGTAAACTCGAGCGCTTTTCTTTATGCTTACCGGTAAGTGTTTGGGATCGATATTAAAAGATTAGTTCACTTCCAGAATGAAAATTCTGTCATCATTTACTCACTCTCCACTTGATGGGCACCATTGACTTCTATAGTAGGAAAAAAAATACTATGGAAGTCAATGGTGCCCATCAACTGTTCGGATACCAACATTTTTCAAAATATCTTCTTTTGTGTTCAACAGAAGAAAGAAACTCATACAGGTTTGGAACAAATGGAGGGTGAGTAAATGATGACAGAATTTTCATTCTGGAATTTAACTAATCCTTTAAACGTTATATAACACAAAATGAAAAAAAATATCATTACACTTTAATATAAATTCACAGAACTAAAAAATAAACTGTTAAAAGTACTTAGGAGTGATAAAAGGCTTATAAAAGCAATCGTAATGCAGGAGTGGCTCTCACCTGCTCAGATGAATCCTCGCAGGTGAAGTTGAGCAGACAGGAGGAGAAGAGCTCATCATCCGAAAGCCCATAACCGTCCATCGTCCCCGTGCGCCCTCTCAGATATTTCTTCCGCGAAAACGTCTATTTCTTCCCCGCGATGAGTCTCAGCCGGTTCGGTTCTCCGCCGTCCTGGTTTAACGAACGGCAAGCGCGAGCCGCGGCAGCTCAGCTCCGTCACGTGCGTGCAGCCGCTTCCAAAAAACCCCAGCATCTCTCCACTGGCACAGGGAAGTTTCATTACTTTTGCATCCTGTTGCTTATAGTGCCTTTAGTGTCAAATATATGACTAACGGGGCTGCCTGGGTCAGATTAGGATGTTTTGAATGAAACTGCATGGAAGAGTGAAGTAATATGTCTCAAGTTTTACAGTTAATTAACCTCAATCACCTAATGAGGCCTGAGCTGTTGCAATCATCAGGATGGAGAGTCTTGGAAATATCTGTGGATTTCTCTACGTGAATAATAAATAAGATTTTCACTTTGGATTCATTAGGTCTTTATAAACTATAATTGCAGAAAGTTTCATTTTTGGTTTAGGGGGGAATATTTATATCAAAAGTCTACATATATTTTTCCATACGGAGCCTTTAAGTGCTTTACTGTAATTGCATTTTGAGTCAAAGTTATTTCTATTTTCTCAATTCTGATGATTGTGCTTGAATTGAACTCAAAGTAGTGCAAATGAATGCATACACTATTTTTTTTGCTGATGGGAGAGTTAAACTTCAATGAGGTCCACAAATTTGTGGTAATGTTCTAATAAGATTTTCACTTTGGAGCCAAATTTAATCTTATTTAATCTTCCATATGATGGTTGATGTGCTCGGATTATTTGTATTAAAGGGGTCATATGAGGCTATTTCAATTTTTCCTTTCTCTTTGGAGTGTTACAAGCTCTTGGTGCATAAAGAAGATCTGTAAAGTTACAAAGACTAAAGTCTCAAATCCAAAGAGATATTCTTTATAAAAGTTAAGAGTCAGCCACGCCTACCTAAAACGGCTCGTTTAAACACCCCCCCAACATGTCTACGTCACTGTGTGGGAAGATTTGCATATCTCCGCCCAAATGTTCACGCAAAGAAAGAAGGCATAACTTTTATTCTCGCTGTAGTATTGTTGTTGCCGCCGCCATGTCGTGAAGACACTGTGTGTTGGAAAATAATGTTTTTTTTTAACCTTAAACCGCATAAACACATTGCATTACACCAAATACACAAAATAATGTTCTTTTTAGCAACATCATATGACCCCTTTAATTAAACAATAAATAAAAACAAGATATGGTTTGTATAATAATGATTATAGGCATCCATCCATCTTTCATATTATACTATACTGGTTTGCGGTTGTGTTACTGACACACAGCAGGGTAATGATATCGGAGTAAAGAGGTTAGGGGGTCGTTAGAATAACATTAGGATAACGTTCCACAAACCAAAAGGTAATGTTCTATTTCTGTTAAGAAAACTTTCCTGGCTAACCAAAAACAAACCTTGAAATAGAACTAACGTTGTGGGAACCAAAAATTGTTAGCTGGGTAGGTAAACGTAGAAAGTCAAACCAGCTTAATTTCGATTCATTTTCATTTTAAGTCCACTTAAATTTTCCTTTAGTATTTTGGGAACTGAGAGGCCGAAGATTGTTGACTGTGCAAGTAGGGATAGTTCATCCAAAAATTAAATTTCTGTCATCATTGACTCACCCTCATATGCCTCCAAACCTGTATGGTCTTCTTTCTTCCGTGGCACACAAACTGAGAAGTGCATTGGCCTTTTCTTTATATTTTGCTCTTGCAATATGAAAGACAACAGGCCCCGTGTTTACCCAGTTTAATGAACAATATCCCATTAATTATTACACTGGACCACACTTGGAATAACATTTCTCTCCTCAAATCATCACACACATCTCTTTCCTTGTGTGTTTTCTTGGAAGCAATTTAAAACTTTATTTTCTCCTCTTATCTTAACTTCTAATCCCTATTAGCATCCTTTACCGTGAGAATGTTTTAGAGACACAATAGACCGGAAACCTTAGTTTTTATCTGTCAGAAGGATGGAAAGCATTTTGGATTATCTGTTAATGTAAAATTATGTAAAGTTCTGTTAACACACAACCTTTGAAGTAATTTGTAAGAAGTGCAATGTAAGTTTCCATTGAAATCAAGGTTTAAATATTAAATTACTTTCTAAATATGAAATGCATGTTAATGAAAGTAAATATCAAAGCCACTGTCAAACTCCAAAAACTGATTTATGCATTATATTCAAAGTCTTCTGAAGCCATTTAGTAGCTTTGTGTGAAAAACCTGTAGATGCATTGAGTCATGTCTGACATCAATGACGCCAAATTATAATAAAATTTACATTGTTTTCTTAATTATTTACAGTCATGTATCAAAGTCTGATGTTTGTTTTTGAATTGCCTGATAAAAGCTCTACATAGCCTGCTCTACATATCAAAAAGAAAAGAGACATTGATCAAATGTTTTAATGGATGTATTTTTTATCTTACAGTCGCACTGCTCAGGAAGCGCTTTTCAAAGTTTACAGATGGTTATCTATTGACTTTAATTTTAGGGATTCCTAGTGAGCCCTTTCATGCAATATTTCCCTTTGCTTTGTGAACGAATGTAGATATTGTGAAACTGAATAAATTTACAGCCAACAGAAGTTTCTTAATGATCAAAAAAGCCTATTTTAAACTTAACTCTGGGCTTTAAACAGCAAATAGAAGTGATGCAAGCCAAATAAACACAGCGGTTTGGTTTGTTCATCATCCGTATTGCTCTGTC
The DNA here is from genome assembly GCF_001515625.1 of Sinocyclocheilus rhinocerous. Lineage (NCBI taxonomy): Eukaryota > Metazoa > Chordata > Actinopteri > Cypriniformes > Cyprinidae > Sinocyclocheilus > Sinocyclocheilus rhinocerous. The sequence goes on from NW_015664689.1 coordinate 249,941, forward strand.
ACAATACCTGATCATTTTCCTTTAGCGTAGGTAGTGTTAAAGGCTGCGTATTAGGGGTGTGCGATATTTATCATCTACGATAATATCATTATTGTTGGTTTAACGATATGCAAGCGGACATTATGGAGTATGTCACTGACTTTGTAAAAAACAGGTCTTGGGAGTTCAAAAGCATTCACTGAGTGAAGATGCCTTTAAACGCAGTTATACCTCTATAATTCAAGTTATAAAAGCAAAAAATATCCCTGTATGGATTTTTTTTTTATTTTATATTTATAAGATGTGTTTTAGTAAGATAACACAAGAGTGCCGGTTTTTCTGAATATTAGCGTGGGAGCACAAACAAAAATCTGGTAAGAAATATTGAGCGAGTTACATTTAAGACACAAATTTTATTTGGGATGCATTGGGATGCAGGCAGACACTTGTTTCGTTTCTAAGTGAATCAGCCATTTTGAATGAATCATTTGAATGAATGATTCAATGAATTACTCATTAACTTGCCGCCACCTACTGGCGGGTTTGGTGTCATATTAATTCATGACAGGCCTAAATTAGCCAAGGTACCAGCATAAAAATACACTAAGCTACATATTGTTCAAAGGCAGGGTAGGCGATTTCGGCATAAGATCCCACCCTACCTGCAAATCACTCTCCAAAGCCACGCCTCCTCCAAAACACAAGGTATGCAAATACATAAGTTGACAGGCAGATAGGACAGCCTGGATGAACATTTTATGATCCTACGCCTTCCACAGACGATATAAATACATATTAGACCACTTAGTAATTGCTATTCTTACTTTCAACCAGTATAACAAAAAATGTTTTTGAATCAAATCACCTACCCTGCCTTTTATTATCGCTATCGAAAACTCAGAAAAAATACTGAGATGATATTTTTAGTCAATATCGCACACCCCTACTATGTAGCAATATGTACACCGAGACCTGAGAAACAACAAGCAAATGGAACCCATAGCATATGCTCCAGAATCTCGTGTTAAGCTCTCATTTCTCACATTTGCAGCAATGCAGATGGCGGCAAATCTCCCTGAACTGTCTTTTAACTGAGCTGAGATTAATTTCTCAAAGATCCACCATTTGCAGTTTATTTCAAACAAGCAGGATAGTCCTCCTCCTCCCTGTAGGGCTAATATATCAACGGCAACCTCGTGTAGGTCGCGCAGGAACCCATCACAGGTAGGCTGCTGAGCTCCTGTCAGAGATGGCGTGATTGAATTGTTCCATCGCTCTGTCACCAGAGGGGCCATTACTTCAAATTAGCATACAAATTTAAACCAGGACAGATGGATTTGTCACATTCCAGTCGACATCTTCCTCTGAGATTGGCTTCGCTAACACTGTGCGATGAAGATAAGACACCTGTCTCTGCTTTATTCAGGACAACAGGTGGAGGACAACATGGAAAGAGAGGCAGGGAAATGCTGAGTTGCCCACAAAAACACAATTTCAACTGTAGGAAGCATCCTCAGAGTGCTGCGCGTGCTCCTGTAGGCCCATGCATCGGCTTGATTGACATTTTTGTCACTGCAGTGTTTGTGGAAGTTGGGTACATTTGCAAGAAACAATGCATGTGTCTACAGGCTGTTGTTGCTCCCAAAAAAACATTTATTTTCTTTCTCTGTCTCAAACAATACCATTGCATTGCTAGTTATTCCAACTTCACTCCTCGTTGTAGCTGTCCTTGCTCTGGTCATAGGAACCATGTCGTGGGATGCAGGTTCAATAAGTCTCCAAAAGGCCATTGGCTGTAAATCACAAATCTAGATTGGATGCGAGACATGTTTTCAGAAAATACACACCACAAAATCTAATAACAATGCAAGTAACCTGAAGGTCACTTTAAAGTGTATAATGTATTGACATGTAAGTACTTATTTTTATTTTTAGATGAATCATCTATTAACTCGTTAACACGCATTGCCCAGACCCACTTAAGAGGTTTTTAAATAAACAGGCAACCACAGCGACCCTGTTCACAATAGGCTTACAATGTGTTCGGTAATATATTAAAATATGAATTAGGTCTTACTTGATGTAGAACCACTTATTGCGAGTTTCTTCATCCAGGGGAGAAGTGTGAAAAACCTTTGGGAAGTCTCACAAAACGGGACAAACCACCCTAACGGATGTTTAAACTTTATGGAAGTTTTGTATTATATTACTGTGGTATACTTAATGTGTTATATTCTAACAATAAAATGTATAAATATTATTTTATATTAATTGTTCACTGACAAAAGATTGCGGCTGGTAATGCACTCACGCTGTGGCTGAATACAGACCGGAAGCTTTTAAGCGGCCTGAGATTTCACTGGAAATATGTAGGCTAGGTCCCATGCATAGAGCCCGTTTAAAACTTTATTTTCTCCTCTTATCTTCACTTCTAATCCCTATTAGCATCCTTTACTGTGACAATTTTTTTTTTTTTTAAGTAGGGAGACGCAATAGATCGGAAACCTTAGTTTTTATCTGTCAGAAGGATGGAAAGCATTTTAGATTATCTGTTAAAGGGGTCATAGGATGCCCATTTTCCACAAGTTGATATGATATTATGTTTTAACAGATGTATTTTTTATCTTACAGCCGCAGTGCTCGGTAAGCGCTTTTCAAAGTTTACAGATGGTTATCTATTGACTTGATTGACTTTTTGATCTATTATGACATTTGCACATGATTTTTCTAAAAAAAATAAAATAAAATTGTATGGATAATATAGTAAAGTTGCTTCCGTCTAGTAAGTGTGCATCTTGAAATATTACTAACATTAAGTTATTCTTAGGTTTACTTTATAAAAATCAGTAAAGATTTCACAGCTCTAAAAAAAAAAAAAATAAATTGTATGGATAATATAGTAAAGTTGCTTCCGTCTAGTAAGTGTGCATCTTGAAATATTACTAACATTAAGTTATTCTTAGGTTTACTTTATAAAAATCAGTAAAGATTTCACAGCAAAAAGACATGTGAAGCACGGCCTGAAGATGGATGTTTTACAATTATACTAAAATGTTTTTTACTTGCTAAAAAAAAAAAGTATGAACAATCAATCAGATGACAGAAGGCATGCAGTAGATCGAATACAACAGGTTTATCACAGTTTTTTAGTTTTGATCATGTTGATCATTTAGAAACCTTAGAAATTTTATTATCAAATAGGACATAGGCTTTATAGGGTTAAAGGATTACTTAAGGTAGTTATCATAGATCTCAAAGTTTTATTAATTTGCAAAAAAAAAAAAAAAAACACTAGCATGTGAACTGACAGCAAATAATACAATTCAGCCCAAACACATAAATGTCCATTAGAAATTCTGGAAGAAAGGGGTCTGGACACAGCAGTCGTAGTTAGCCGTAGTTAGCTATCAATCGATCTTGGCAAGAATAATCATGACATTGATATATTGTTCAATGCTGCCATCATCAAAGGGTTAAATGAACAAATACGACAAAACAGCAAGATGAGAAAGCCAATATTGTGGGTTTTGCTTCCAACTCATGCCAGTGACCAGTCGAATAAGAGACTACTTAGAAAAATAATGATTTTCTTGGGTAATTATGCTGGGAAGGATCAATTGGAAACACTCAGTATGACAAAACCCCTTTCCCCTTGAGATTAATTGCACATAATTTCTAGATCAGCTCAAACTAATGTGTTTTCTATTGGCTTCAGCGAACCACGGTAATCTCTGGCACAATTTCGCGGCTACATGTGTGCTCGTGAGTAGAAAGCCATCTATTTAAAAACTTGGGGCTGAACACTTTTTTTCCCCCCAACAGTCAGAAAAGATCAAAATAAACATGCTAATCTCTCCCATTTGCATATGGCACACGTGATCGCCTCCTCTCTTTCTCATCTGCTCCACACAAGCACCCCTCCTCTCTTTGAAACTTCAATTGAGGGCAAATGCTAACTTAAGGTCGCTTTTGAAGTTTGCGCATCTCGCTCACGTGTCACCTTGCAAGCGGCTCATCCCCTCTCCTCGCACATAACCGTGCTGTATAATGCCATAGGTGAAAAATGGATTTGGTCTTCATCTACGACTAATGGATTAATATGGAAATAGAACAAAAAGACCCCCTGGGTGCCGTGTTCTCTCTTATCGAAAGTGCAGCAAAACACAACAATGAAACTTTAAAGTCTCAGGGCCAAGGGGAAAGGCATTGCCGTGGATTAATAAGACACGGCCTTCTGTACGTCTCAGGAAAAATGGTGAAACAAATACCCGTGCTCTTCCGGAAGACGCTGAAAATGATGCATTAAGCTATTTTTCCTTATCTGTCAGGAGCTCCAAGTGATGCTTTCGTTTTATGATAGCACTACTAAAATACAGCGAAAACGCAATGGCAAAGAAACAATGAAACTTTGACCACCGGCAGTCGGATGCACCCGTACAGGGGACCTTAGCTGACCGTGGCCTGAAGGAAGCCACTATTTTCAAGGATGCCCAGCTCAGCTCTACAATTTCTGTTGGTTTCACGCTTCAGCAAACTCAGCAGGACGACAGTTGAGGAACTAGCCTACAGAACTAGAGTTGGAGAAGTTGTTTGCTATCCCTGTAAAAATTATTTCATGTTTTATTGAAATTTTTTTTTTTTGATACTGACAAACCAAAAAGTGAGAAAAAAACCTATAAATTGGTACAAAAATGCATTGCACTTATTAATAAGTATTTACCAACTTGAAGTTGGATTTGTGCAAAGTTCGGAATTTTGAATACAGGTTTTTTTTTTTTTCAATTGATGACTTTGAATTTGAATTAGCATTTAATCAGAATTTGGAGGAATGCACTGAATTGCACTGGGGTTCTGAAAGTTTTTTTTTTTTTTTTTTTTCAGGGAATTTAAAAGTCTTCGTTAAAGCATTTTATGAGTGAGTGACATGACATGTGGCCAAGTATGGTGACCCATACTCGGAATTAGTGCTCTGCATTTATCCCATCCAAAGTGCACACACACACCGTGAACACACACACACCGTGAACACACACCCGGAGCAGTGGGCAGCCATTTATGCGCCCGGGGAGCAGTTGGGGGTTCAGTGCCTTGCTCAAGGCCACCTCAGTCGTGGTATTGAAGGTGGGAGAGAGCGCTGTACATTCACTCCCCGCACCTACAATCCCTGCCGGTACGAGACTCGAACCCACAACCTTTGGGTTACGAGTCCGACTCTCTAACCATTAGGCCACAACTTCCCACAAGCCATGAATCAAACCAACCAACCAGCTATGAGATGAATCACAACACTGAACTTTTTATTTTAATTTTTAATCATTTTAATGTTAAATTGGCACAAAAAGACACTGTGTACTTCCCAGCTTTAGTGAGGGAAAGAACTACAATCCCGTGAGGCTTTGCGAATGACAATCAAATTAAAAGCAATGGTGCATTATAAAATATGGAGTTGATTATATCTAAAAAAAAATACATTGTTTATTGCAAAATATGCGGAAGACCAACTTCATGGGAGAGGGCCTTCCCAGCAAGCTCTTTTGGCACAAATTTTCTACACTGCATCATGGGTAATGCAGTTTTTCATCACAAATTCTGCAGTTAAACAGGACTATTTAAAAAAAAGTTACAATCTGAACATGGCTTCAGCAGAAGTATATACCATCAATAAACGACCTCGGAGTCTTGTTCATAAGTTATTGTTAAAAATCAGTTTCCCTATGGAGAAAATAAAGTTTTACTTTCGGAACCCGACTGTTGCATTTAGTTCAAATTAGTCATGTGAATTTCTTTGAAATTAATTTAAATTCTACTTCCTTACATTCAAATTTGAACTGCAATCTGCATCCCGTTTCATACCTCCGTTCAAATTCAGTAACTCATTTGGAATCTATAAGTCGTTCTCAATTCAGTTCTGAACTATGCACAACTGATGCATCTTTTGAAGGATTTCACAAGCCTCAAGTCTGCGTGGATGGGTCTCTGTCTGCCACTGCAATGCTTCCCCATTCCTCTTTGACAAACCGCTTAAGCTCAGTCTGGTTTCATGGAGATTTTGAGTGGACAGTCCACTCATAAATTCTCAATTGGATTGAGATCTCGGCTTGGCAACTCCTTGACTTCAACATTGTTTATAAGCACTTCTTCTGCAGCTTTGGCTTCATGCTTGGGTCACTGTCCTGGAAAATAAATCATCTCCTGGGTCGCAGGCGTCTCAGACTGCATCAGGTTTTCCTCCCGTGTTTTGCTGCATTGATTTCATCTGCTACACCCCACAATCCTTCCAGGATCTGCCGCAGAAATTCATCACCGCGCTTCACGGTCGTGATGGTGCGTTTCTGATGATGCACAGCGACTGGCGAACAGCAAACATGGCATTTAGTTTGATGGCCAAAAGCTCAATTTTGGTCCCATCAGACCAGAGGCTCTTCTTCCATCTGGCTTCAGAGTCTTCCTCATGCCTTCTGGCAAACTACGGCCGAGATGTCATATGACATTTTCAACGGTGGCTTCTCTGTCACTCTTCCATAAAGCTGTGACCGCTGAAGCACCCAGATCACTGTTGACGTATCCACAGTCTCTCCAATCTCAGCCACTGAAGCTTGTAACTCCTTCATTGGTCTCCAGTGTCCTTCTTGCATGGCCACTCATGTTTTGAGAACATCCTTCTTCTCTAGGTATACTGACAGTCACAGTCTTTCCATTTCTTCATTATTGATTGAACTGTACTCCAAGGGCAAGAACTAATCAATGACTTGTATCTAATCATTGCCTTGTGCTCTTCAATTATTATTTCTTTCAGGTTCTGCCACAAAACTGACCTTCCATAGAGATGTATTTATATTAGAATCAACTGAAACCCTCTGATGATGTACAAATGACAAGCATTTTAGGTGACCTCAAAAGTCAATTGCTTCCACTAGTGATGATATAGATCATATTAAGACGCTTAATACTTGAATACTAATACTTGAAATCAGTTATTTTAGATATGTAATTGTAATTATTTAGATCATTTTGTATACAATGAAGTATTATTTATATGCTATAGCATTTATTATTTTGATTTAGCTTTTATCAATTTTCATTAAAATTTTAGCTCATTTTAGTAATTTTGTGCTGTCATATATATATATATATATATATATATA
>NW_015664689.1:257131-291095 GCF_001515625.1 Sinocyclocheilus rhinocerous
TATATATATACACACACACACACACACATATACAGTGCCGGGCAAATTACGAATGAACAATAACACTGTTACCCCCATTTTTCCAAGAAACAGTACTTAACATGGAGACAAACAAACTGAATCAAATTAAGATAACAGAAAAATTACAATATTAACTTCAATGACCTTGAAGTCAATGCAGAGAGTATTGAACATTTTCCAAAGACGTTCAATATTTTGTACTCCAAACAGCATTCCAGGTCTGCAATTTTATTTACATTTTAGAAATGACAATGCATCGGATGGCTAATTGCTGAGAAAATATATCATTACATATGGCTTAGTACTCCAAAGATTGACAATAATCCATCAAATCTATATTTCAGCCATGTTGAGCTTTTATGATTGTACCATAGGAGTCTCAAATGGCTTGGTCCCATTGGGTTGCAGTTTTCCTCCATTATTAACAGATAAACAAGTACCCATATACCGGATTGTTGTGTTTATCAAATAGCTAAACAACTATTATTTAAGTATTTCTTCAACCAGTCTTTAGAAATCAGACAAAAGAGAACGGCTGAAATCCAAATTAGGTGAATATGATAAAAAAATTAATGCGGTTAAACGTATGCCATTAACCTCATAAATGAACACATTAACATGAATGCCCTAATCTCAACCCTAACAAAGATGACCACTCATGGACTTTTTTATAGAAATAATGGCTGAGCTGCACTTACATTCAATATATCTTTACCCAAACTATTCATAAACATACTATGCTACTTTATTTTGATAAGTCCTAACTGCTAAGCTGTGAATGCATTTGCGCATTTTTGGTCTTCCTTGTAAATTAATGCTTAAACTATTCAACTACATAATTGATTCTTTCATTTCAAGTCGACAAAAAAATGAACTTGAGCATGACTGATATCAAGGTTTTTTTTTATTATTGAAGTAAAAGCTCCTTTCCAGAATAAACAGGGACTTTTCTACTCAATAACATAGCAGGAAGTTCTCAATGTCGATAAGGAATGTCAACATCCACATGAATGCTCATGCAAAAACAGTTGATGGTGTTTATCCCTGTTAAGCATTTGCTCCCAACCAATCCTTAGTGCCTAGAGTGCCAAAACACGCGGCAGAGCCGGGAGCAAAGAGTTATAAAAAATAATTATATCTTGACGACAAATCAAAACAGAAAACGAAGCACAGACACAAAACCTAATGTCGACGTCTGACGATGTACAACTTCAGAAGCACTGCACAGCGCATATTGAATTCAAAACGTACAGTCCTTCCACCGCTGCGCAGGTTCAGTATTGAGAGTACTCCTTAGTTTGAAGTTTAGTGACGATGCGCTCCAGTTGCCTCTTAGCCTCGCATTGAGGGAAGTTGCTCATTTCGTAGTATCCTGGAGCGATTTTCACCAGCCTGAAGGATGAGAAGATACGCACAATGTTTGCTTGGTTTTTTCTTTCTTTGTTGCAGAAGCATTTGCCAACAATGCACAAACAAATTCAAAGCATTTGCACGTTTTATCTTACCATTCGGGTTTGATATCAGTGCAGGTGCGGATGTAGTTCTTGGTGGTCAGCACAAACTCGTTATAGAGAACCCACTCGGGCTTGTGGTCCAGTACGGTGGAAGGGTGCAACTGGACCACCTGGTTGTCCTTCACAGTGAGATAGTGGCCGGTGCGCTCCAGGTGAGCAACCTGATAATACCAGAGAGGCAAATTAACGAATAAATCAACCAATCGCACACACTGCCGTTTCTTCCGGCGGCGTAAGGATGTCGAGATTAACCTGGGCAATCAGTCTCAATAAACGGCTGACTCAAACAGAGACGTCGGCAATACAGCGCCCGGTAATTCGTACACTAAGGCACAAATTTGTCTCACCGTAAAGGTTAATGTTGACAAACATTTCAATATTAATGGAGTAATTCAACTAGTCAGGTCGCTTGTTTCAGGAACCCCCTCGCGGAGAGCGACTCGATAAAAACGTCATTTATTTTCGCTACGCTGGACGAAAATTGCCTTGATTTCTTGTATGCGTTTAAACGGTCACACTTTGATAGAAAGCCATGCATTACATTAGCAAGCTCCAGTGGTTTTGTCTTCTCAACAGACACAATAACTTTTAATTCAGATGGAGGAGAGTAAAGGGAGAAATCAAGCTCAACTTTAAAACTAGATGCATTTTAGTTTAGGATTGATTTTTTTTTTTTTAATTTAAGTAAAATACAGTGGACTAACAATTAACTAAAGCCTTTAAGTGATATGATCATCACTCAAGTTTATGTTTTATTATATTCATGGCTGAAGGGTGTTACTGTCTTGAAAACCCTTCAGCTGTGACTGTGATTGAAAGAAAAAGTCTGAAAGTAACACTGAATGAAACATGCAATTATGAAGTAGAAAGACAGAAATAGTATTTTCTTGTAAAACGTACTCAATCATTATTTACACCTTAGATTTTTTTTTTTACAGTGTATTAAAGTACATATTTTCATTAAAATGTTAAGTGAATTCAAAGTGTATTCTTTCAATATTGTGCATTTTAACTCTTTCCTTGCTACTGATGGAATTTTCCGGCTTTCCGTGTTTTCACTTGTATACGGTAAAAGTGGCGTATATAACACATCCTCTGAAAGAGTATTGAATCTCAGGATCAAAACAGGCGAAAAAGCCACAGAAACAAGCAATCGCATATGCAAACAGATGCATATGTAAAATAAGGTGATCAAACATTAAACAGCACATAAATCAAAACTGCCCAACGTTAGCGAATGAAATGTCGACTTGGGGAGTGGTTTAGCACTGTGAAGCTTTGGGGCTGTTGATGGAAGCGATCGACTCCATTTGTTTTGATCATCGATCGCGATCCCATCCGGACGTAGTCTTTGATAAAAACGCGATTTTCTCAGCTTTTTTTTAACTTACATTCAAGTGCTAATAAAAGAGAATGCAAGAAACCAGAATAAAACTTGTTTTCCTTTCTTTTGACAATGCATCTTCAGATATTCATACAACAAAATATTCTGTGGGCCATGAAAATTTTTGCTGGCGGTGGCTGGCAACTTTCTAAAAAAAAAAAAAAAAAAAAAAAACCCTGGCGGGGAAAGAGCTAATACAGCTGATAAATTGACCAATCAGCAACCAGGACTAGTTTATATTTCTGTCTTCAGGCAAACTCCACAGTATATAACCACAGTCAGTGCATATTAGTTTTAAGCCTCTGGGTTGAGGACATTTCCACAGGACAAAAAGAAGAATATCGCAACAGACATTACTATTTCCCATAAAGCATATCTCTGTGTGCAATAACATTCAGACAGATCTAAATCTAGACAACTGCACACATTATAGATGTTCAAAACACTGAATCAAAACCCTGGCACGACTAAAGCAGCTTATTGGCATTTTCATTAATAGAATATTATATTTGTGGCACACTTCTAGACAAACACACCTGCATGAAGAAGCCGGTGACGAGAGCGCGGCGGATGTTGATGTAATAGTCTCGGCTGGTGAACTCTGTGCTGCGTCGCGGCAGGCTGAAGCGGTCCATAATGCGTGAGAGCTGCTGCCGCACGTTATCAGCCGACATCAGCGAGCGGTAGTTAACGAAGTTATCATAGCACCACTGCACCGACTCGTGGTCTTAAACAGAAGGGTTATACATTAAAACCATGTTAAGAGCAACATCCAAGCAGCACTGCAAAATCATCTATACATTTATAAAACACTAAATATGCAGCTTATTAACAAAAACTCATTTAAGATTTAAGCTGCTGCCTTCAAGGTGAAGTGTGTAATTTCTGCAGAGCTCGCGTCACAAAAAAATGACTGTTTTCAAACAGGTTTCCCAAACACTTCTCCACTTATCTGCTACTGGAAGACCAAACATACTCCCACTCCAATCTCAGGCCTCTGGTTGAGTCAATGTTGTCAGGATGTTCAAACCAACAGAGGTGTGTTTCACTAACAGTGTTTATGCTTTCGAAGGAATCAACCTGCAAATGCTTACTTGTAGCTGTCCTTCAAATTTGGCTAGACAGCATTGACAAATTACACACTTCACTTTTTAAAATTACAGAAATGAATTCATACAGTGTAACAATGAATGACAGAACTATACTGTATATACACAAGTAATATATTAAGTTACTGTTACTATAAGGTAAGTTACTATGAATGCAAGAAATATCATAAGCATACCGGCTTTTGGCCCATATTGTTTTTTTAGCTGGAAGAAATGTAATTCTCAGAGAGCCAACATCGTATAAAGCAATTAAATACCTCATTTTCACTAATCGTGAGTAAAAACTACATATAACAGTAGATGACACACTGAAATTCATTGCAACTACAGTTAAAGTCAGAAAAAAATATTCATTGATTGCATACCTTGGAATTTTTTACGTTCATAAATTTTACACAATTTTTTCTGAGAGTAGCAAAAATGCAAAGCTGGGCATTATGAGTCAAACTTTTTTCTATCATTCTTGTGAAATTGAGCCTACAAAAGCTATTTATGAAAGTTATTTTTAGTAGTTTAAGATAATTACTACATTATATTTAAAATATGCTTTGGTATGAATATAACGGTATTCAGATGGTCAAATAGTGAAATTTCCTTACTTTTTATGACTATATCCTAACTGGTTAGAATATATTGTTCAAATAGATTGGTGTGTCGCAAGTGTTCACTTTTACTTAAGTGTATTGAAAAATATTGGTGATATTTTGTGCCCCTAAATGCCCGGCGTTGCATTTTTGCAACATTTTTCAAGTTATCCCTCAACACAAACTCTGCTAAAACAAAATAGTTTTTATAACCAAAGGCTTCCTAAAGGCATGTTAAAGGGTGAAAAAAATACATCATGAATATCAATGCTTTTGTCCCTGGAGGTTAACTGTAAACTCTTGTTTCTGCTAATTAATCATTAGAATCTATTGGTTACAACTCTGAACTTTACCGTCAACGTTTTTGAATATAACCGGCAGCCCAGAGATCCCATCTCTATTAACTTATCTATGCGCCAATAATATAGACTTTTTTTTTTTTCTATAGCAGCTTTCAAAAAGAAAGATGTTAATCTGTCATATTGTGTATCACTAACATTGTGACTTTTTGTTTGTACTAACAAATTAAAATGCTGTAACATGAATCTTGTCAGCTTCACATAAACATCAACCTCCTCTCTTGACTGTTAGCATGCTTCATATAAGCGAGGTGCGAGAAACCCCATGGGAGTTTGGGAGAAAATATGGAAGCTGATGTGATGAATGAACTGCACGCAAACAGTTTTAATAGTGCACTGCCTCGCTCGCAGGCACCGGTTTTGATGAAACAAATTACGATTTTTGGCCACGTACAAAAACAACCTAAAATTAGTTGTAATAGATTTAGGCAATTAGGCTAATTATAAACGGGTGGAGGGAATCATCTCACATGAGCACAAGATGCTAGTGTGTGTGTCATGTATACGTACTCTGTTTGAAGGCGTGGTAGACGTTGAGCAAGGTCAGGTGGTCCCCGTCGATGTGGGCGAACCGTTGACAATAAAACAGAAGACTAACATTTTTTGCTCTGCTTATTGATAATGAGTGAGCTACAAAGAATTAATATTTCATAGTCCATTAGGCTACTCTAATTATTCTTTGATCATATGCAGGGGTCGTGTGTATGTGAGCATACATTTTCCCCAGTTCTGAGGTGTGTGCAAAGTTTCATGAATTTTTGAGCATGTTTAGGCCCTCATGTATTTCTGAGAAGAAGAAGAATTGATTTTTGCAAAGTATAGACGATACATATCATACACTACGTGGTTTTAAGTTTGATTTTTCAAATCTCTAACCCCAAGCAAGAGAAAAAGTAATAGTGATGATTGCCTTAGATACCTTGTCTTAAAAAAAAAAAAATTTTTTTTAATGCACATAAGGAAAACCATTTTCTTGCCGTGAAAACATTGTGGCTGTGGTCTCCTGGACAACAACTAACTTTTAATTCAAGACAAAGGGGGCTAATTTTTCATCTGACATGCAAGCAGTTCCAACGTCTTTATTGGGACAGGACTTGACAGATTATTTTTCGTGACTCCGTGAGTTTGTCTCTATTTTTTCGTGCCAAGCTGCATAAACTGCATATCAGGCATTTATGTAATACATCTAATTTGTGCATTAATGGCTGTTATGTTAAATAAAGTTTACTAACTACAGTAAATCAAGTACCCGCGCACGCCGTTGTTGTTGTTTTGTTTCCCCTCAGACGCGCTGCAATGGTGATCCTGCGCGCAATTCTCAAAACATCCACAAGATGGTGGCGTTTATCGGTGAATCCGATATTACAAAACCGATATCCGATTATTGTAAAATGCTTAAATATCGGGAAAAATATCGGTAAATCGATATATCGGTCGATCTCTACTTTTATATATGTATTATAGTCCAGTTTTCAAGTTTGAAATGTTAGATTCTTTCGTTCATGTGTTTTCAGATTTTTTTTCTAAAAATCTTTATCTTAAGTCTACTGCAGATATAGATATTCATACATGCATATAACTACGTTGCAGACACACAGTCAGCTTGCTCTCGAGTGTTAACGGACCTGCTTTGACCATTCTAATATGGCAGACGGCTTAGATATAGCAGCCCACAGAAACAGCCGCTATGCTTTTAGCATGTTGCTGTAGTTTTCTGATTGGTTTTCAAGTATACTGCTATAAAAGTGCTAATATGTACCCCATTTTATAGTATCAGACTCTAAAGAAGCCTGGAAGTATTCGTCAAACTCAAGAAAACTTCAATACCTGGTGGGTCCATGAAGTCAAAGTGCACTAGGTCATCAATACCGAGCTTCTTGAGCTGTAGCACCACAGAGCCCAAATTCGACCTGAGAATCTCAGGGTATGTGTTATCCTGAAGGAAAACAAATTAGCAGATTCAATTTACATGGAAATTTCCCATGTTGTATGTACAAAAAGGGGGCTAGAAGTGACCAGAAGTACTAAAGACTTGAAGGAACCAGGGTCATCTGCTGATCGACCAAAACACGATCCAACCAATTTCACTGGCGTATAATAAAATCAGAACAAGTGCGCTTCCCAGATGCCTGCAGCCGCTATGATTGGTTTCACAAACCTGCATCTCAGTCTTGTAGGCCTTCTCGGTGTAGAGCCGGAAGCACTTTCCTGGGCGCGTACGTCCAGCACGGCCGGCTCTCTGCTGGGCCGAAGCCTTACTAATAGCCGTTACGAGCAGCGACTCGACTCGAATGCGAGGGTTATACACCTGTGCGACGAAAAGGAAATAATAAATGCACACCATTGCACCATAGCAATATGCTAAAGCTAGGCCATCCTTCATCTCTGACTGGACTACATGTATGACAGCAGCAGCTGGGCTAGGGAAATGTCAGCAGAATAAATAACTAGCTTTTCCATCTCGAGTCGCTGTCAGAGCCCCGCCACTGGGGTTATCTGGGGATTTCAGAGGCAAGAGAAACAGATCATGGGTTGAGATTAGACAAGTGAGGCAGAGGAGAGAAGACTAACCTTTTGCTTGGCAAAGCCAGGATCAATTACAAACACCACGCCATCGATGGTCAGGGACGTCTCAGCGATGTTTGTAGAAACCACAACCTATGAGAGCAGAAACAATACGATCAAGAGATCAAACTGACCAGACAGCTTTTATCACACACACAAAAAAAAAAAACATCCCATCCTCAAGACTCTAAAGCCGAAAGTATATGTGTGCAGTCAAACTAGTAGTCTTCCAGAATATTATCCATTTGATAGCGTGCGTGATCCATGCATTTTAGAAAGCTTCACTTTTGTCCAGTGTCTGTGCTGTTATTCCAGAAGTTATGACCGCTAAAAATATCTTGTACTCTTTTAACCTAAAGTTGCGGCTATCATAACTTCACACAAGCTCTTGTCAGTCAGGGTCTCTGTTGCGGTCTCCAGTATTCAGTATTCTGTTGTCTCTTTAGTTTTGTTTTCTATTGTGAAAAATGGCTGGGTAGTAACTGATTACATGTAATCTGGATTACATAATCAAAAATCAAGTACTTAAAGCAATTAAAGTACATTACATTTTATAATGCTCAATCAGATTACAGTTACTTTTCATGGATTACATGATTACATATTCACACAATGGAAGAAAATAATTAATAATTAATAGATTCTCCCTAATTCTTCTTTTAAATGGATTCCCAAACATTTTTGTCAGCCAAAACCACTTTGACGTGAAATATTTTCTAACACATTCGCATGTTTACAGTTTGATATGTCGCTGAATGGTCACATTGACATGCAGGTAAACAAATTAGATATTTCTATTTTTAGCGTTTAATTAATGATTAACATTTTATCAACTCACAAACCCACTGCAGTTCTTATATTAAGCCCAGTTTGGGAAACCTGGTTTAATGTAGCATTTAACACATTTTATGATGTTGAAATAAAAAAAATGTAGTTTTCTTTTTGCTTTTTTATATCAATATGGTACGTTCAATGGTAAGTTTAAAACAAGTTCTAAAAGTAATCTAAAATTATCTAAAAAGTAGTCAATACGTTACCTAAAATGAGTAACCTAGATTCTGTTACTAACTACAGTTTTTATCATGTAATGTGTAGTAACGGATTACAATTAGTACGTAATCTCTGGTTGCCATCTTGTGGAACAACTGATTAGTGCAAAACAAATTCAATGTGCATGTGCGACACCGTGTATACAAAGTACGCACAGTTACAAAAATCGGGTGGTGCAAAATCGAATTTCGAATATTCGTCGAATTTTTAAAAAAAATCCACATTCGAATGCAAAGACGTTGCATTCGAATTTTAGGTGTGCGTTAAGGAGGCAGCCTTATCAGCGGCGCACGAGATGCGATGACGATGTAAGTGTCGTTATAATGTTTTTGTTAGTCTATCCAGTTGAAGTCTGCATCCAGTCTATCCAACACTGCTGCGTTGTTCATTAAAAATATAGCGGAAAAAGAGAACATCAATGCGGAGAAGATCTGGTTTACATCAAAACCGAAACCAAGCCGTTCACACAGAACGCATATTTCACGCATTTTCTAGACGGACCCCCATCCCACTGCATCTTTTTTATTATTTTTAAATGAAAAATGTACTCTGTGTGATTTTCGCAGATAGTCATGTTATCTTATGCGTTGAATGATGCGCCCTCTTGTGGCCTCAGGAGAGAAGCCAAAAGCTTTTCTTCATCCTAACTGAAATTATGCATTTAAAAATCCAATATAATTCGAATTTTGATAATATTCAAGTACAAAATTGGATTTAAATTTAGTTTAGTTTTTAGAAAAATTTAGTTTTTCAGTCATTTTGACAGCCCTAGTGTACACATACTATCAGTACACACATACTATTCTGGTACGAAATGTGCATCACACACACTGTACACAGACCCTCGCGT
The DNA here is from genome assembly GCF_001515625.1 of Sinocyclocheilus rhinocerous. Taxonomy (NCBI): domain Eukaryota; kingdom Metazoa; phylum Chordata; class Actinopteri; order Cypriniformes; family Cyprinidae; genus Sinocyclocheilus; species Sinocyclocheilus rhinocerous. The sequence goes on from NW_015664689.1 coordinate 266,568, forward strand.
ACGAGTAAAAACTGAAGTATACTTTGGGCTTTAGATATTTCTCCGTTTTTACACATGGCTCAAGTACATTTTTTTCTGCCATACTTCAAAATGTCTTAAAGGGGTCATATGATGCGATTTCATTTTTACCTTTCTCTTTAGAGTGTTACAAGTCAATCATACCTGATTCAGATCATCAGCTCATTAGTAGAGACTCCGAGACCTGAAATGGGTGTGTCAGACAAAAGAGAGATGCAAAATGTGCCGTGTTGGGGGGGGCGGGGACTTTGCTCCAGGAACGTGGTTGGGAACCACTGCTCTACACCAGCAGGGTGGCTTTTTTTAGTACATTTCATTGGCGATTAGACAGTTCTGCACTGCTCTAGGCAATCAAAAAATCGAATTAAAAGAAAAAGGTTCTGTGGTAACTGGAGAGGGGTGAAAAAAGGCGAAAAAATCAGTGGGAATTAAATCCTTAAAGACACTTCAGTGAGCTGTCGCAAGCTGGAAAACTAATACAACCCAACAGGGGAGTAAGGCAACAGTTGCTGCAATCAAGTCAAATCGGGAGTGTGCTGGCTGAGCCGGACTGCTTCCGCAGAGCAACCCGTCCAGACACATTACTACTGCTCTTTTTGGCGGCAAGATACATGTCTGTGCACAGCATGCAGCCATCTTCCCCTCCCTAGAGAAGCCCACCTCTAAGAAACTCTATTATTCATGCCACGTCTCGCTCCTTCACTCTCTCTCTGTCCCTTTACAGTACAGGTGGCCTTCATCATGTGTGCTATAGTGACATATTGAATCATCTTTGAGCTAGAGACCATGGACCGTCTTTGATATGCTGAGATGACAGTGTCCAAGAAGCTTCAGAAGAGCTTTATAACACTGCATAGGTAAGGCTTGCTTACTCGCCCGAGTCAAAGGAGCCAAATGGTGTTCATGAATCACAGGATGGAAAATGTCAATCCGAGTCAAGTCAGAAGTAGGACAGAGTCTCTCGATAATTTAAGGGTTTGCTTTGTGTAGTGTCCCAGAAAAACCTGGAGTTAGTAGCTGGATGCCATCGATGGATAGCAAACGGTGGAGTTGTGAGGTGCACATTCACAGATAACATTAGTTTTGAATGCAATAAAGTTGATGTAGCGGAAACAGCTACAGTTCTCTTCTCCATTGTGATGTACATCCCATTAAAATGGAAAAAATGTAGGGCGAGGACTTGGTTCTATACATCGGTTGTTGTTTGGATGGAGGCAGATCTGATTGTCAACCTGCCTGCAGTCAGCTGTCATAAAGAGATGGAGCTTAAATGGACTAAATGACTGGAGAAGTCTGGCATACGTCAACAAAGAGAAGACTGTGGCTTCAATGGAAGATTGATTATGACAATTTTGATAAAAAATAAATGTTAAAAAACAGACAAATGCATGGATGAATCATTCAATAAGATTAGGGTTGGGGTGATGCTTGCTGTGATTTCCGGCCTCTGCGTCTCACTATATGACGGCATGAACACAAAAACTTAATCTCCAGAGCTGCTGTGAGAGTCACTTCGCGAGAATTTTACCGTTTCATTTGAGAAAACTAGCATCATCATACTGTATACACACAGAAACTTCATGGCAACCTGTCAAAATAAAAGTACGGTTTAACATGTAAAAGAAATATATTATTATTGTATTACTTTTGTAAAGTATAATGTACATCTTTAAATATTCCATTTTATATCAAGAAGAAAGAAAGAAAAAGTTTGTAGGGCCCTATTGTTCAAAATGTTGAAATTGAGACTTTTGGACTTATTTTTTTCACTGAAATAAATGTTTTTGTAATTACACAGAGTAAAGTACCGAAAAAAGGTACTGTTAGGTACCGGCACCGAAATTTAGGTACCGATACCGGTACCGTACCGGTTAAAATGTGAACTGTACCCAACCCTAAATAAGATCAATAACATGCATTTAGAAAATGGATAGAGTACATTTCCATTTCATGCCAACTTTAAAGTATAAGATTCCAAACTTAAGTATTATATTCTACAGAAGCTTCCTACATTAATTCTTGACTTAAGATTTGAAAAAGTATCCTAATGGAAATTACCAAGGTAACTAAACAGATAAGATTCCAAGTTAGGCAGGCCATGGCCCTTAATAACTTTTCTTAAAAATAAACTTTTCTCAGAAAATAATTTAAATATCTTACAGTAATACACACACAATTTGAGCTATAATTTATGCCTACAGCAGAAAACAAGCTTAAAGTATGTTTGAATTCCTAACCCTAAGTGGGAGCAATAGTATTGCAGATGCTTGCTTTGGCAAGCTCCACTAAAAAGTTTTTTTGCAATGTAAATTTTGAGTTTCATTTAACATCCTGGCCTCTATTACTAACAGAAAGCAAACAAACCTCATATTTCAAGTAATTCAGCCTCCTCAAATGCCTTTGAGGCACTTAAATCCTACTTTTATAAGTGAATTTCTCTTCAGCCACAAATGTTTGGCTTGGTTTGGTAATGCAGCAGAGGGTCTATTCATGAAGCCTTTGACCTGATGTAATTCAGCTGCTGAAAAGAATCATCTGCCTATATATTCATGGAAAGGCTGGGAGAATTCACTGAAAAAAGGCCATCTGGAATCTGGAGACTGAGGGATACGACCCAATGCCCACAGAGCATGCTCTTAACAGACCACTGAATGACAACGAGGTCCGGAGCGCTTCAGACACACGATAAAAAGAAATGAGGGTTCCTAACCAGTCTGCATCCTTTCAGAAAATAGGACCACCTGGGAAAGACCTTCGAGATGAAATATATTCCAGAGTGGTAGCCATGGAAATTATCGAAAGGTGAGCACCACTGGAATGAGTTGCACAGCAAAAACACTAAATGCATTACCAGTACTTAGTCATACTCATTGAACCGTGAGGTGTTGAGAAATTGCATCTTTTAGGAGGCAATGATCCATGCGCAAGTGGTCTGGAAAAAAGTAGGTGGGCTGACCGAACAAGGCTAATGCCAGCAACATTTCACTTGAATAAGTGCAATTTCAATTCTCTCCAATGAGTCTCTCATTCAATGTTCCTTTTTCATAAAAAAAAAAACTAGAATGGAGACATACACTACAGGTCAAAAGTTTGGAACAATTAAGATTTTATGTTTTTGAAAGAAGTCTCATGCTCACCAAGGATGCATTTGATAAAAAAAAAAAAACAGTAATATTGTGAAATATTATTACTATTTAAAATAATTGTTTTCTATTTTAATATATTGTAAAATGTAATTTATTCCTTTGAATCAAAGCTGAATTTTCAGCATCATTACTCCAGTCTTCAGTGTCACATGATCCTTCAGAAATCATTCTAATATGCTGATTTGATGCTCATTTATCAATTATTGTTGGTGCTCAATTATTAATAATAGTTCAAATCAATGGTGAAAATTTTTTGCTGCGTAATATTTTTGTGGAACAACGTAACATTTTCAGGATTCTTTGATGCAAAGAAATTTCAAAAGAACATCATTTATTTGAAACAAATGTCACTTTTGATCAATTTAGTGTGTCCTTGCTCGATAAAAGGTACTTAAAAAAAAATCTTACTTCAATTTCAGTGGCAGTGCATTACTGTATCCACAAAAGTATTAAGCAGCAAAAACGGTTTTCTACATTGATGATAAATGTTTCTTGAGCAGCAAATCAACATTTTAAAACGATTTCTGAACGATCATGTGACACTTAAGACTGGAGTTAAATTGTAAAATGTATTAAAATAGAAAACAGTTCTTTTAAATAGTAATATTTCACATTACTATAGTTTTACTGTATTTTTTGACCAAATAAAATGGAGCCTTGATGAGCATTACAGATTCTTTCAAAAAATAAAATAAAATAAAAAAAATTCCATATACCTTTTGACCAGTACTGTGAGTTTGCAAACATAGTCACAAGTGCATTTTTGCATTACTGTGGCTATAAAGTTAGCTTCACATGTCCATGCCATTAAATCAGATGTGCTGCTATTTAGGCAACTAGCTATAAACACGCTGACAGTTTAACCTTGTTATGCGAGATTCTCTTCAAACAGTTTCTCCGCCATGAACGCAGTTGACCAGACAGCGTCGCTCACATTTCATATTCACAAAGATAAGCGAGACCCTGCCTTCAATCACGCTGAATTAAATGTGACTATGGAAGCCGTCGCAGAGGGCCGAGACGGCTCCTGTCTGTCTGTTTCTGGACTGAACCAAACAGACATTTCATCAGCAATAGCATGATTTCATTGTACCTCTGGGTTTTTAAGCAGCACGAGTGGAAGGAGCTTCAAGCATTATCATCATTACCGGGCTGAATCGACAACCCTTTAAAACCAATGGGCTTGTCTTCAAATTAAAACTGGCATGCTTTATGACTTGGCTTAGAGTGAAGAGTAACGTAACAAATGTTTTAGGCCCGGACATGGTCTCTATCAGGTTAGATGGGTCTAAATCTCTTTCCGTCCGCATACAGTTATTAACAAGCTAGATTCATTAAGGATTGTTTTAGGTGGTTAACACGCACGGCAGCCTCACTTTTTCCTTAATTCTTCCATAACCCTCCACTCCCGCAGTCAGCACAAGGGAGATCTTACCACAACCCAATTAACTCAAGGATCGTCAAGAACGCTGCTGCCGAAATTTGCCACAGTCCTCAATTTCCCTACATGTGACTGCTGAGTGTCACGTGACGTCACAATATCCACACACGCATCCCGTTTCTGCCAAAGGTGGCTTATATGCATTGCGTTTAATATATGCCAGCGGGTCTCAAGGGTTGACATTTTTACAAGGTAATCTGAGGCCTCCTTATGTACTGCTGCCACTGAAGGACAGAAAAACAAGGTGGGTGCCAAAAAATAAATACATTCAAGACACTCATCCAAAAAAAAAAGACTTTTCCTGTTTGTTCAAATTGCTTTTTTAAAATGAGCTAATGCAACAAATCTTGAACATTGTCAATTTAATTTCATTGTTCAATCCATTTAAATTTGTCAAATTTGTTAAATTAATCATTTACAGGTATCATAAAAGGTATCATTTATTATTAGCATAAACTGGCTCTGTAGTTTCCAGCATGCTTTGCATAGGACTGCATTAAGAGAAGTTAGTGTTTATTGTTTAGTTATGTTGGCCATTGAGAAGCGTTTGTTTTTTATTTTATTTTTTTAGTTTTGCTAATACCAGTATTGAAACCAGTCTCTTCAAACTTTATCTCGCATCACACATAATAATAAACATAACTGACTTTAACATGCTGTTGCTAGTTATTAACCAACACAAGAATTGATATGTATTAAGTTTCTTCCAGAGTTAATAGTTAAATAAAACTGAAACCATAAAAAAATTCCTTACTTTAAACATTAACTGAAATGAAATAAAATATACAAAGGCAACATTTCTAATTTTCATTTAATCTAAACTTGATGTACTAAAATAAGTCAAACTGATATACAAATTAATATATCAAAATATATAGATATTTAAAAAAAAACAATAGGTAATAAATTAACTATTAAAATGAAAATGGAAAATATAAAAATATTAATTAAAATAATAATAGTATCTCAATGATACAAAAATAACCTTGGTTAGTTCAAAAAAACATTGTGCCGAAATGAAGTTGTTGTATTGTGGACCTAAAACTAATTGCACGGAAGATTCTTAATTTAATAAAGTTCACTAAACAAACTATTTTTTGAGAGCATGGAAAGTAGGGAATCATCATTCGTTACCTTGTTATTCGTTAGTCTGAGCTTTTGACAAAAAAAGTATCACATTATATATTTAAAAAACAAATAGTAACATTTCATTCATTTCTATAAAATATCACTGATTGCACCAAAAACAATTGTTGTGAAAATCTTTTGTTTCTCTTTTTTTTTTTTTTTTTATCAAATGTTTCTGAATAATAAGCAGTTCTCAGTTCCCAACATTCGTTTGCATCAAAGGGGTTGCAGCATATTCACATCAGCCCCTGTGAATCCATGTCCACTTTCATATTCTTCTGAACAACGTAGGCAAACAGCGGCGGATGTTTGAACTTCTGAAGCAGCTTATGCCCGGGCTTACGAGTAATCAAACCTCTGAGAAACCCAGAGCCTCTTTAAACATGGAAGTGGTCAGGAGAGAGATGAAATGACACAATGCCCTATTGGAGGGGGATGGACGAGGCAGATACTTGATATGTGAAGCAGGCGGATGCTGATGCTGTTCAGGACATCAAGACACAAACCTGGCATGCAGCTAAGACTTCTTTACAGCTAGTGAACGTTTGCGTTCGTTCATTAGGACATCAGCAATCTCTGCCTAGCAATAATGACAAGCGGAGTCATTTCTGTAGGGGAGCGATGACTCACTAATCAACTCCTCATCAGATGTTCGGCTAAATGTTTGCAAACTCAAAGCTGATGATCAGATGTGATATTCTGTCAGATCTTCGGCCAGTCGCACAGGAGTCCAGGTGCTTTTCACATCGTAATCGTCAGGCTTGTTTGAGAGACGAAGAAGTGAAATGGGAGTAGAGAAAACAAAAGAGCGATTGCGTCTGCACAACCTCCTGCTAAGAGTAAAGGATGACAGACCATGAAAGCCACTTTACAGTGAATGAGCTCTGATAAAACATCTAGAGTGAGTTTCATTTTTTCAAAGCCAACATGCCAAAAATGCCAAACGACCATATTCAAGTCGGGAAGCAGAACAGGAGGGAGTGAAAGCAAACCGTCCAAAACAGACTCGAGAAAAACAGTACTGCTCCAAAACTTTTCAAATGATAGAAGGATGAGTAATTTTCCTTTCCAAAATTAGAGAAAAGAATCATATGCTGACAAAAGCAGCATATGCTATGAGTCACTGCTTTACCAAAGCTAAAGATGGAAGGGGAGAAAAAAAGAAAACCTAATTTCCCTTTCCCTCTACTGACAGACTTGAGTCATTCTCTCATCCTCTTCTTTCTTTAAATGGACTGAAGATGCTACTATAGCTGTGCGATACAATCACATTTCAATATTTAGATTTTTTTGATACCATACTCCACTCACAAAAGTGAAGGGGATCCATAAAATGTTCACTACTTTTACAATCTCTTTATGTTATCTCTTTACGTTTTGCTTGAGTGGGCTTTCAATGCATGGACAAATTATGAGAGAATCCTAAAATGTATTTGTGTCTGAAATATGAATGAAAGTCTTAAAGGGTTAGTTCGCCCAAAAATGAAAATTAGGCTGTGTTTTACTCACCCCCGATGCATCCTAGGTGTATATGACTTTCTTCTTTCAGACGAATCCACTTGATACGGCGTCTTAAAAACACAGCGATCATGTGCGAGACGCTGCAAAGGCGCAATGGTCATACAGGTCCATTTACCACGAGTTTACATAGAAAAACAATGGAAAAGTAGCGCATTGGAATGGAAAAATGCATTCTGTGTGAACGGCCCCTTATGGGTCTGGAACATTTGCCTGTGGAATATTCTATTAAAGAATCAAAGCATCTCTTGAACCAAACCAGTTGGGTTTGCCGCAGTTGAAAACTCTGAAGAGTCATATGTATGACGGTGATATTTACCTTCCTGCCGATGGCTCCGCTGGGTTTGCGAGGTGGAGGCGGCTCGAAGATCCTCTGCTGTTGCTGTGGTGGCAGCGTGGAGTAGAGCGGGATGATTTTGATGTCGCCAACATCAGGGCCGAGATCGTCAATCTCACGTTTGATCCGTTTGCAGGCTTCGTCGATTTCCTAGAAGGTGAAAAGGCTGATGTTAGAGACCACAGACCGACAATCAGGTGCAAAATTAAAGGTGCTGTATGTAGGATTGACAACTAGTGGTTGAACTAGGTATTGTAGTCCAAATTCAAAATATTGGAGAGGGTTTCTTTCACCCAGCCCCTCCTCCTCAGACTTGAGGTTGCCTCAGGTTGCCGTCCCGGAATGCACATTTTCAAAGAAGAATAACTGACTGTAGCATTGAATACAAGTATGTTAACTTAGCATGTTTCTTAAATATCTGCAAACATATTATGATATTTTTATGCTTTAGTAGAGTCAAAAACTTACATACAGCGCCTTTAAAGCCTGCCGAGTGCCAAAAGACATTTAATAGAATTACTCGACATATTAGAAACTGCAACATAATACAAGGTTTAAATGCTCATTGGAAAAATGTGTATACCTACATTTTTGCACAACTCCAAAAACATACTTTTCCGCCAACTGGCAACCCGGGGTGCCGAAATACAATTGGGTAAACTGGCAGTGGGCAGGTTACACAGACCAAAACAAAGACAGACATTCCGTCCCGGAATGCACATTTTCAAAGAAGAATAACTGACTGTAGCATTGTAAACAAGTATGTTAACTTAGCATGTTTCTTAAATACCTGCAAACATATTATGATATTTTTATGCTTTAGTAGAGTCAAAAACTTACATACAGCGCCTTTAAAGCCTGCCGAGTGCCAAAAGACATTTAATAGAATTACTCGACATATTAGAAACTGCAACATAATACAAGGTTTAAATGCTCATTGGAAAAATGTGTGTACCTACATTTTTGCACAACTCCAAATACATACCAAAACATACAATTGACTGCCATTTCCAGCTGAAATAAACACTAGTGGCAGTAAAACACCAACAACTTTTATTACAGGAATTAGGATTACGAGGCAGATTATAAGACTTATTTTCGCACAGTTCCATGCAAAATACTGTTATGACCTCAAAGCACTCTTAACATGGTGCATGATTTGTAAACTAATTTTTATTTTTTTTTGCTCACTAGACATTTCTCTTAGAAAGTGTTGTGAAACCTGCAAGAAGCAATGTAATATTTTGAAGATGACGCCATAGGCATCTTTTTCCAATGAAGCTTGGTTGTTTTATCATGAAAATTTAGTCTAGAATGGCAAGTTATTTCCTCCAGATCTGCATTGGAGCCAAAAGCCACCAAACAAAAACTAGAACATATTTATAAGGATGTTTCAATTGTTTTGCCCAAACAGCAAATGCCATTAGGGTCCACTGTTGACCCCACTGACCTCCATTTTATTGATTAAAAAAAAAAAAAAAAAGATTAGAATATCTTTTATGTTTTTTTTCTATGGTTTTTTTATGTTCTCTTTTATGGAGAATTGATTGTGATAACAAACAATAACAATTATTTTCATATGCTTGAATTAGCCAAAGTATTAATAGTCCATCAGCCCTTGGGAAGCGGCAGCTGTCAGGACTGCTATCTGTGCTGCCAAGGCACCGGGGAGAGAGGGACACACGGCTGTGCCAAAGCAGAAGAGCCTGCACCTGGAGCAGGACGCCAAATCGACATCCCTCGCTTCTCGCAGCGGCCACGATACAATACTGGAGGAAAATATTTTAAATGGACGCTTTAATCTACATGCTGCAGATGCATCTGAGCTGGCACAGATCTAAAGGAGAAAACTAATCTTAATCAGTGGTAATTTATCCCTGATTTGAACGAGCAAAGTTGAACAAATAACCGCAACCGTATCAGTGAGGGTTTTTTCTTTTTTGAAAGATCGTGTGGTTTAAAACTAATTGCTGTTTGCGGAAAGCCTATAGAGTTCAATCGTCTGTTTTTTCTGCAGAGTTTCAATGCATTAGCAGGAACAGGGAAAAGATAAAGAACCTAAAACTAAGTGGACAAACAGCATAAATTTGCTCAACTAAAAGGCACCTTCATTGACCGAAAGGAGCAAACTGAGCTATTATGTGACTAGCCTGAAAACCATGTTCTTGGCCTAGATTTTAGCATATTCAGTCATTCTTTAAATGGGCGGAATATAATGGCCAACTCCACTACTGTGGTCATTAGTCTCAACACATGCTTAAGATGGGAAATGCTTAAGCACAGCAACCTTTAAACTGTCCAAGTCCGTATGAACTCCATTAACCTAATTAAAAGCACATTAATAAGAGAGATCTGCTACTATACAGCCAAGAGACGTCCAAATAGTCAGCATGTTAGTGTGAGTTTAAGTTGTCATTTCTTTTATGTAAACATACCAATTAAAGGCATAGTTTACCCAAAAATGAAAATCCTCCTTTGTTCTGTTGAACATAAAAGATATTTTGAAGAATACTGCCAATCAAACAGTTGCAGTTCCCATTGACTTCAATTATGTGGACAAAAAAGACAATTAAATCAAAATGAGATATGGACTAGTGTCTGTGAATATTACGCGGCTAAAAGACAATTAAAATATGAATCCTGCATGTTCTGCGTGTCAATGTGTGAATGAATGGCACAGATGCGTGGTTTCATTTACTACACATACTGAAGCATGTGTGACGCTCGCAGTGTTAATAAATTTAACTATCCTTTTTGGTTGCGTAAACGACAATTTTTTTTGTGAATTATCCCTTTAAGAACGCCATATTTAGGTTGACTTTGTGCATTAACACTTTTGTGATTTCAACGTTGCTCTGTTGGTTTGAGCAGCCTGACACACAAACTGCTTGCTCAAATAATGGCGTGAGTTTGGGGCGGGACTATGTGAAAATGCACACTTAAACATCAAAAGTGCAAACACAGAGTCGGTCCGTTCTCGATAAACATGAGCTTGCTTGTATCTGCTGACATTCTGGACTTGATAATGATTCGTTCACAGCAAAGAGAACAATCCTGCGCATCAATAAATCTCCACTCAATTATCATCCGATGCTGGTGGAGACAGTCCAACTGCAACTTACTTGAGTTCATTCATTCTGCAGCGAGCCAGCGATCAATCTCACACCTGCAAATGAAAACGGATGTACACGACCAGACCCACTGGAGAAACTAATGACCGGAGTCTGCCGTTAATAAATAGGGTGTCAAATTATCTGATTAGATTGGTGGTGCGAAGATATGACTACTCTTTGAAAAGGGAAGTGAGAGGCATAAATGGAGGCAGTACTATGTTCAGTCTGACTGTTTGTACGTTCTTCTAGCCTGCTTTGCGAATGCAATTTTAAAATTGACTGAATTGTTGGATTCCTGCAATTTGCATGCTTTTTTGTTTGCCTCCTCATTATCTTTATGTAAAGCATGAAAGAAAATCAAGTTAATTTGCCTTTGATCTCTGCAAAAAGAGAAGAGGTACAGGACAAATCCGTGGGGAACGCTGGTGATTCTCCATCTGTGAGCGTATTTATCATTTGCGTGGGTCCCTGACCCTCCAACTGCGCTCAGGTGAGCACTGGTTGCAGGAGACGTAAAATAATAAATGGCTTAATTTCAGGGCTGAATCTGGGTCATTCTCTGCCATCTCTCACAGGCTTTTGCCTTCGCGCCAAGGCCAGCTGTGTTCATGGCCATTATCAATCTAAGCATTGATCTCTTCTGCACTATTTAACTGTTGTGTGTGAGGCGGCTTGAAAAATGACACAAATGACAAATGTGGCTCATAATGAGCATCTTGAATGTGAAGCCACACACAACCAAAACAAAGTACCCACAGTTTGGCATTTATTGTTTTCTGCAACAATATATATTTATTTTATTTTATTTTTTTCTAGTGACTTTCCTAATCTGTGATGCCAAACATAGACTTGGGAAAATATGCATCTCAAACTTTAAGAGAGGAAATACACATTTTTTTAAAAACAAACATCTACTACAATATAATATTTTTATTTGCAAGCAACATATATAGCTAATATTTAGACAAAACGCTAATTCTGAACAGCGTCCAACCATACAGCTGTCAGACTGTGAGTTACAACATCTAAGCAGCGTTATTTTATTGATTATTTTTATTCTATTATAGTATTTATTAATATTTTAAATTAGCCTTTATTTTGATATATTTGAGATCTGATTGTATTTTTATTTTTAGTAATTTTGTATGTGCTTTTATAATTTTTTTTTAATATATATCTAGCATTAATTTAAGTCTATTTCAGTTTTACTTTTTGTCATTTTAGTACTTAAACTTATTTTAAGTCAGCTGCCAAGACAACCTTTCTCATTTTTTCTATAGTTTTTTTTATCTAATATTTATATTTTATTTCAGCTTTATGTACAAACAGTTTTTAATAGTACTAGTCAACAACAACACCGCTACTAAGAAGCTAACAGGGCAACCAGTTAAACCCTGAGCCCTTTTTCAAAATGCTTAAAACAGCAGAGCGATGTTTCGCTAGTGTTGCTGTATTTACATTTTTATTTACCTAGCAGCCTCTGAACACTGTCCTTGGATAAAGGGAGTAAAATGCTTGCGCTTCAGACAGAGTTTATACAGTCTTTAAAAGTGAAATTCAAGCACTTTTCAAAAACTTTACGTACAGTCGGTGCTTTTCAAGGATGAGGGAGCTGTTTAATAAACTTATAAGAGGAGGGGGGGGGGATCAAGGATGACACTCAAAATTAAAATTAAAATCAAGCACTCTCTGCATGAACCCTATTCAGGGAGGACATCAGCGGCGTTACCTCCTGTCCGGTGAGGAAGAGCAGCACATCTCCCTCATCTTCCTCACACATGTGGATCTGGACGACCGTGCGAATGGACGCTTCTAGGTAATCCCTCTCCGGCTCGGGCGTGTAGAAGATCTCCACGGGATGCGTCCGGCCGGGAATGGTCAGCAAGGGGCAGCTGTCGAAATAAATCTGGAACTTTCCAGCGTCCAGAGTGGCGCTCATTCACTTGGAGTCACCTAGACCTTATTTAACGGTCTCTGAACACATGTATAACCTTTGATTTGTTCCTGACAACAAGTAGTCATTATCCATCTGCTTTATGAGAATCGCTCCAGCACATTTCAGCCATAAAAACTCGCTGCGCTTCTGCTCTCCTTGGGCTGATGGCTCTCAAATGGGCTGACCCAGCAGCAGCCGCTTTACCTCCACTAAAGCGACTGGCTGTGCATTTCTGAGTGCAGTGGCCACGTTTGTCTTCAAACAAACAGACACGCAGCGGTCAGGTGTGTGAGCGGCTTCATCGGCGACAGTCCGATGAAGAATACAGAGAGACAGACACACTCACAGAAGTATTTGCATTTGTTAAGAGAACAATTTTTCCTGGCTCAGCTTGATTCAGCCTCCAAAATGAACTACTCAATAGTTAGTGTTTCTCTCTGTTACATAAGGGTCAAAGACGAAAAAGGGTTTAAGCATAAAAACAATACTCCTTTAAATTGTTTTTCCAAAAAAAAAAAAAAAATTTTAAAAGTTTTCTGTTTAATGTAATTGTATTTTTGTTTTTGTTTTTCCGAGCAAAAAAAAAATATCATAAATTTTCCCTTGATTTACAGGAGACATTAGTGTTGTCAAAAGACCTGGTATTTCGGTACCAAGTCGGTACTAAAAAAAAGAAACGTTACGGTACCAGGTTTTCTTAAGTACCGGTGGTACCGAGTACCCGGTCAACCCGGTTCTTGATGCGCTATCCGAAAGCTATCCTCTTCCAGCGTTGCCAAGTCCGCGGTTTTCCCGCGGAATTGGGCTACTTTAACACTGTTGCCGCAGGTTGTTTTTCACGTCCGCGGGTTGAAAAACGACACCAATAATGTGATATTTAGCCCCTGGAATGCGAATTTTACCAGGGGAACCCCGCCAAAACACGTGTATTTTATCCCCGGAACGCGATTTTTAACGGGGGACCCCTCGAAACGCGATTGGGCGGGTTTTGTTGTGAAAACCTGGCAACCTCTTCATAAAAGCAGTGGCGACCTCAAGAGGAGGAAACGCATCAAACTAACAAAACACCCCGATCAAGTTCAAGCAGGTAAGTTTCAATTACATTTTTAATATTTAGAGCTTCTGTTATGAATATTATTCCATATTTTAATTTGAATGTCGGATTGAAATAAACATCGCCGTTAGCGTATATGTAGTTAATCGTTAGCATAAGCTAATATAATGAGCATTAGAATGAAGTTTCTTTGTTAACCATTTAATGCTCCTATAACTTTTATTACTGTAAAAAACAGGAGGACATAATGGTATTTACTATTTTTACACACCAGAGGCAGACATAATGGTATTTACTATTTTTACATACCAGAGGCTTTTAAATGAACTGTGTATCCAAAATATGCGTGTTAGAGAATGTACAAATGTATGGTTAACAGTGTTTGTCATATCAGTCCGTCAGAAAAACAGTTGTTTGTACAAGCAATGTTAATGCAACACTATTTTCCAATTAGATCAATTCAACTGATTTTAAGAATTTTTGGGTTGATTTTATTTTACACTATGAGTACTTACCCAAGAAAATCCATACTGTTATAAAGTTACGACATGGATTAAGGTTAGGTTTAGGTGTAGGTTCAAGATTAGTGCCTAGTTATTATCCAGTTATTGCAATGACTATAATAAGAACATGGCTTTGGCAACAAGTGGCTAATTTTCTCATTAGAGTTGTGATAAATCTGAAGTAACTGAGGATTGTAGAAAGTGAAAAAAAAATGTAGGGCAGGAGCTTGATTTTATCTATCAGTTGTTGATCAGATGGAGGCATCTGAATGTAATCTTCCACCATAAACTTAGGTTGTGATTTTTTTTATTAAAAATTATGGTTAAAAAAAAATTCAAATCAAATGCATGGATGAACTGTTCACAATAAGATAATTTAGATGCATTTAGAAAATAGGGTGAATTTCCATTTCATGCTGCTCTAAATATTCTTCCCTTCCCTTTATATTAAATAAAAAATAATAATAATAATAACCACAAGGCGGTGCAAGCATACGATCAGCATGACATACCTTGAGGTCGGATCTCTGCCGGACCACTTCTTTGAGGACGCCCATCAGAATATCTGTGGCTAAAGTGCGCTCGTGAGCCTCATCGAGAATAATGACACCGTATCGCTCCAGCAGCGGGTCGTTCATAGCCTCGCGGAGCAACATACCGTCTGTCATATATCTGTAAACACAAGACACGTTTATTCACTCATCTTTATCTCAGGTGTCACCAAAAAAGAAAAAACGTCATTTGTCCAAAAGCAACCACACTACGATTCGTCTTGAAAAACCAGGTACACATTATGTCAACATCTTTGCTTTCCACCAGAACTATAACTTACTTCAGTATGGTCTTTGCAGAGCTACAGTCCTCAAATCTGATGGAGTATCCGACCTCCTGCCCCAGCATGACGTCCATTTCATCTGCCACTCTCTGAGCCACACTCATGGCTGCCACCCTACGTGGCTGTGTACAAGCCACACCACGCTTGGGGCCGGGAAGGGCCCTCACCATGTCCACACACCACTGAGGGATCTGAAAAACAAGAGTCGACCAAATCGTTAATCAAAAAAGGAGGAAAACCTGTTTTTCCACCCATTCAATATGACTATGCAACAACAATGTGAGACCCTGGAGCACAAAAGCAGTCTTAAGTCGCTGGGGTATATTTGTAGCAATAGCCAAAAATACATTGTATGGGTCAAAATTATAGATTTTTCTTTTATGCCAAAAATCATTAGGATATTAAGAAAAGATCATGTTCCATGAAGATATTTTGTACTAACAAACCTGGTGCTGGGCGGTATGACCAAAAATGTATATCACGGTATTTTTCTAAATTAGACCGGTTTCACGGTATATGACAGTGTATTTTTTATTTTTTTTCCATGCATGACCGGGTGTTAACCATATTTTCTACTTATGAACCGGTATACCGCCCAGCACTAGTCAAAACCCAGCCTTACTAATTAATACTTTTTATATCCATTGTTGAAAGATCCCTGAATGCAAGGAGCTTTTGGCTACAGAGGCCAAAGCAAGGTCTTCTGTGAAAAGCTGTAAAGCATAAGGTCCTTGTTTGGACTAACCTGTGTGGTCTTTCCAGAGCCTGTCTCTCCAACGAGCACAAAGCTCTGATGTCGGTTGAGGATGTCATTGAAGCGTTCTTTGTACTCCCAGACGGGCAGCTGCAGCCTCTTCTTGAGGATCTCGAAGAAGCGCGGCGTGTGAGGCAGGTTGGTGAAGGGGTTGATCTGCTGTTGCATGGCCGTCTGCTTCAGCGGGAGCATCCCACCGCCGGACACGCTGGAGCTGAGGGGTACACTGGACGCCTTGCTGTCTCTATCCCGGTCTCGATCACGGTCTCGGTCTCTGTCTCTGTCACGGTCGCGATCGCGATCCTTCGACCGGTCGTCCCGATCTCTGTCTCGGTCCTTACTGGTAGGAAGACACAAGTAATAACACAAGGTTTCAGTTTCTTGGCAAAGCTAGTACTCCAACTGGTAATATTCATGAGAATTTGATATTCAAACTATGTCTTTGAGCAAGCGACTGTGTGACTCTGTTAGCCAACTCTTACATAACACATCTTATTAATGAGACTTCAGAGTGTTTCACAGCTGTAGGGTTTCGGTTTATTTGTGGAAACCCGACTAACTATCAGCCTACTGGTGGTAAACATCAGTTACTAGTCTGTGCATCTATTTAACCAATTAAATAGCAACTTAGTGATAGGCCAACAGAACAAACTGTTCTTTCTAAAAGTATAACAAGTATCATAACTATATACAGTGTTTCCCCTAGGTTTACGGCTTTTGGAGGCGTTTTTTTTTTTTTTTCTGGAATGCTTTTTAATGGTTAAATTAAATTTTATTAATCAAAAAGCATGTCTAATTAATTAAAATCATGAAACTTAAAGGGGTCATATGATGCTTTTTTAAAGATCATTATTTTGTGTATTTAGTGTAACAGAATATGTTGACATGCTTTAATGTTCAAAAAACACATTATTTTTCAAATACTGTACATTATTGTAGGTCCTCTATGCCCCGCCTCTCTCAAACGCTTCGTTTTCTACAAAGCCCCCTCCTTTTTACTCCAGTCTTCAGTGTCACATGATCCTCAGAAATCACTCTTGTTGAAAATATTTGTGCTGCTTAATATTTTTTCAATTTCTTTAAAAAAACCAAACAAAAGAAAAGCACCTTTAAACACTGGTGTACATTACCATAAAGTCAGGGTTATTATTCAGTCATGGAGCACTGCTAATAAAGCAATGGAGATTAATGGCAGTGTTTCCCCTAGGTTTACGGCTTTTTTTGGGGGGGAAATTCTGTGTTGTGTATTTACATTTTTTTAAGGCATAAAATATTAATTTAATCTATCTTTTAAGTAATGAAAATTAAACAAATTTTATTTTTTGGAAAATAAAGGTCATTTAATATTACAATTAAAACATTGAAGAAATATTGTATGATTATTCCTTAAAAATAAGGTTTTAATAATTTTAAGTAGTAGTAGTAGCAGCCTATTACGTACATGAGGAGGTCCCTGGAAAGTCTTGAGAAGTTTGAAAACCCCTGGTTTAGGACACTTTCGGGAACCGATTCAAACGAATCATTTAAAAGATCCGACAGAGAAGAACGATTCATTTAGAATTTAGAACGTCTAACCATTAAACACAAACTACGAGCAATTTATAATAATTATATATATATTAGTGCTGTCAAACGATTAATCGCATCCAAAATAAAAGTGTTTGTTTACATAATATGTGTGTGTGTGCCTTATATATTTATTATGTATATTTAAATACGCACACATGCATGTATATATTTAATAAAAATATGTTATATTTTAAATATATTTATATAATATAATTTATATAAATATAAATATATACATGTAAATATTTTTAAAAAAAATACTGTATGAGTGTTTCTTTATATACATATTAAATATACACAGTACACATACATATGTAAACAATAACTTTTATTTTGGCTACGATTAATCGCGATTAATCGTTTGACAGCACTAAACAAATAACACAATGTTACTGAAACCTAAAGATAAACAAAGTAGGCCGCGCTTTAGCCGTATGCAGTCAAAAATCAGCCTCCATAACATAAGATCTCA
Organism: Sinocyclocheilus rhinocerous; assembly: GCF_001515625.1. NCBI lineage: Eukaryota > Metazoa > Chordata > Actinopteri > Cypriniformes > Cyprinidae > Sinocyclocheilus > Sinocyclocheilus rhinocerous. The sequence continues at coordinate 284,392 of NW_015664689.1, forward strand.
GGATGTATACGTTCACATCCCAAACACTCATCACTTTCGTTTTTTTCTAGTTCGTTTCTTAGCCGCATTCCGACACCGGCAAAGTCACGACTACAAGACATTATCCCATTCATTAGCGGCCTTCTTTAATGGGCTTCTCCTCTCCACACAGGCCTCCTGTCCGCTTCTTTACACACTGCGAAACAGAAGCATGAAGTAACTCGTCCAAAAACAACCATGTGAAGAGTAAATAGCGCCTGCTGTGCGTCAAACACGTGCTGGCGGCATCAGAGTCACAAAGACTCGCGCTTCTGTGCAAACAACCCGCTTTCCAGCCTGCTACAATCACCTCTTCGGAAAGCAACTGCGCATTTTATATGCAGCATTTACTTGCAACGATGTCACTGTCCGTGAGATGTTAAAACCAGCTCAGCACAAGAGTGTGAACAAGCTAGCACAAACTAGCCGCTCTTTCCCTCCACCGCGGACTGCTGAAACTCAACGTAACTTACCCGTCAGATGACCTCTTCTTGCTCGACGAATAATCATCGCCTAAGTCCAACCGGTGCCGTTTTGACATCTCGTAATAGAAATATTAATAAGGCAAAAGAGAAAGAGTTTGGTCGGTTACTCCAATGCAGCCGCTGCTCTCTCTCTCTCTCCCAAACACTCGGCTAAACGACAAGATGGCGACCGGAAGCACTTGCCCCATCATTATTATGACCTCTGCAGCAGACGCCTCTGTTTATGCATACTATTCATGGCGGTTCTCAGTGCCTTTTGGCTTGGGATGCAAGATAAGTATATAAAAAATGTAGGTTGTGGGTACTCTGCATACAGTACGCGGAGGTTATTATATGTAGCGCCGCTCGCAGAGCTGCAGTTCCTGCGTTCACCGCACGGGGCGCTGCAGAGTTTGTTTCCTTGGATTTTATTCACCAACAAACTGATGGATTTATTTATTTATTTACCTCCTGGGACTCGGGCATGGACTTTTATCTTCTGTAGAGGACATTATATTTTAGTGAATTTCTCTGAGACCCTACATGCCACCGTTTTAAGTCTGGATGTCCACATTCAGGGCTTTTTTAGGGACATCAAATGTTTGGAGGTGTCCCTCTCCTTGGTCTTTAAATATGACTGATATTGACAGAATGATCCAATTTAGCACTCTTAGGGAAATATGATAATGATTTGTAATTATCATTCAAATCTGGCTAATTTTCAAATTGTTTGTCGTAAATAAACATCTTAGAAAAATGTTATGGGGTTTCAGATCGGAATATGGCGTTTTGTTTTGAAACGGCATAATTTTCATACATGTCTTCTGTAGAGGACAGCAGGACAAACATCATGCTAATCAGGCATTTTGGGGAGACACAACAAGTCAATAGGGAAAGAAATTATTGCTATGAAATTTGAGTTATTCTTATGGGAATGTTTCCAAGTTATTACTCCCATTATAACACTTCTTTTTTCATTATGGTTTGCCCCAAGAACACATTAATACGCAAATTAGATGCAGTGTATTGAGACATTGAATAAAATGGGAAAACCAATTTGGACATTTTACGCACATATTCCATAAAGTACAGTAGTATATCAAATCATTCTGTTAGATCTTTCATAACATAGTTGAGATCTTTGTACAAAGTTTGGCTAAAAATAGCCTGAAACCTAAAAACTGATTGGTGAATGAAAAAATAAATAATTGTTTTTGCCTATACATGCCTTTTCATGTCTATTTATTTATTTATTTATTTTGTCTTAGTCCTGGCGTCCTCTACAAAAGGACATGGAATAAAATATGAATAAAATATATTTTTTCAAAAATATTTTGTTTCTCACACCGTGCCTACACCGGACGCGAGTGGCGCGACAAAATACTATAGAACTCATTATAATCAGTGATGCTGTCTACACTGGACTTTCTTTTGCATGCAAAACATCTGGATTCCAGTTAATCTCAGTCTCAAACACCCCCACGGATAACTAGCAACAGCTAGAGAAACTGCAAGTTCTGATTGGCTGGCTGCTATGTAACTTCTGTGAGGGTGCACGGGTTTTTATCAGTTAGCTGAGAAACAAAGTTTTAAATCAATACAATGAACACGACATTAAAATTAAAAAGACAATAGGTGCGTCCCAAATCGCGTACTTATGCACTATTCTATGACGTTTTTTAGTATAAATAGTGCGAGTAGTGCGTTCACACTGAAAATTTCAAAAAGAAAAAGTGCACTTTAAATACCCGGATGATGCACTTAAGTGTGGAATGTTGGACACTTCATGCACTCAACTGTCTCAGCTTTAATTATGTAGCGAAGGGGGAGGGGCTATCAGACTCTGATGCTGAGTGGCAAAATAACCTTATATAATTAATGCACTACATGGTTGAGTACATAGTGCATAAGTACATAGCGTATGAGTGCATAGTGCGTCATTTGGGACGCAGCTACCAACCAATGTAATGACATAAAAAATAAATAAATAAATAAAAATTCACAAGCCTTTTTTTTTCTGGTTCTATTATTACCAGAGTAGGCAAATTGTTACCAAAATCATATACTTCAAAAGAATAGGCTATACTCTTACTAATGTTTTGGACACTTAATTGCATGGTATTTGCAATGAAATTAAATGTATTAAAAGCAGTTAGTATGACACTAAAGGATGTCTCAGACATAAAAGGATGTCTCAGACTTGCCTGCTGCAAGTATCCAATTTTACTGTGCAGATTGTTATGTGAAGATTCGAGAATGTTTTATTACTCAGAAATCACTTTTCAGTATTACTCCCGTATAATGTTTAGTCAACACTTCATTTATTTCTATCCAACATATGACTGGGAAATCACCAAAACCTGTACTGGCAGTGCTTGAGAGTATCCTGAATGAAGTCTCAGAATGCACTGAGCTCCTGTACATTCAGACTATGATAATATACTGCAGTGAATCAGCTAGTGCAGAAGACAATCACTGCCGTCGACACAGCTAATTACACAGCCTAGGCATGGCTAACAAGCTACATAATAGCTACTGGATCAATGCTCGCAGCTGGGAATTGATGGTGATGGGAAAAACAAAGTTAACGTTAACAAGCCTTTGCACTGCTCTCTGTATAAATCTGAAATACAGGGCTGTTATATTTCCTCTTTCACAGACAATTAAATAACAGGCCAGTTGCATGTGAAACAGGCTTGTCAGGTTTAAAGTCTGTAGAAATGGTTTCTTGAAACAGAAGAACTTAGATATTCACATATGACAGTCCCTTATGAATATGAAGTGGAATTGCATTTACAGAGCATGTTGGTGGCTCGGTAAAATCACTTTCGTGTAAGTTGACTAACAATTAAAGCACAACACAACTAACAACAAACGTAACGGTGTTCCCGGTCAAAAATGAACTTTTAAAAATTGCATTTGAATGTCTCATTATGCTATATTATGACCAAATCTTGGATTTAATCTTTTTTGTCAGCATCCCACCACAAGTGCACATGTTTTATTAAATCATAGTATTCCACCTCGTACCGTTACAATTGATAGAGAATCACTTAAGACTATTTGCTGTAGGCCTATTTCACATACGCAATAAAACTACATACAATATGATTCGTTAACATGTAGGCTACCTAGGAGCTTACTGCATGAATCCGTGAGTACAGTTTACAAACCCGAGGGAACGGATTGCGAAAGAGTCCGCACGGATTAGGAGTTTGTGGATACGGATTCAAAAACCGAAGGTACAATTTACAAAATCTGAGCGCACGAATTGTAAATTTGTGGGTACCGTTTATTAATCCGTGGGCACGATTTGTTAACCCGAGGGAACGGTTTAAGAATTCGTGAGTACAGTTTATAAACTGAGGGGACGGATTGCAAAACCATCGCCACGGATTGTTTTTTTTTCTCCTACAGGTGACTTCCCCGGCTCCGTAGTAATGGACAAATCTAGGGAATTTCAATAACATTTTAAATATCACTTTATATTAATATAGGACACAGATAAAGAACACTCTTTAAAAATAAGTTACTTTTGGCGTCTCTGGTTCCATAATGAACATAACATCTATGGAGCAACAAAAAAAAAAAAAAGGATCTTTATAATGTTCTTCAGAATAAGAACAAATGATCACTGAAAGATTCAAAAATGGTTCTTTTATTGCATTGCTACAAAAACCCTTTTGGAAGCTTTATAAGTGTAAACGGTATCAAGCATCAACCAAAAACGGAGTAGATTTTAAATTAGATCATGTTTTAATCTTTTTTCGTGGACAACAAATCACTCAATTCAGATCACATCAAACCATGCAAATCAAGATATCGTTTAAATATGCATTAGGCATTTTTGTTTTCTTTTTTTAGCAAAGTCGCTTCTAGTTTTGCTTTGTTTAATTGAAGTTTTCTAACTTGACGGCCGTTAAGTCTTCTTGCACATGGATGCTGCGAAGTGCATGATGAAGCGCAAAGGGAAAAATAAGTGCTCTACTTCTAATGTCCATACGGAAGAAATGGAAATTGGCATTCCTGTCGTTGCTGGAGTTGAAGCTACCTCACATTTCATAACTGACCATGAATACAGTCAACAATGTCCCGATCTCTCTCGGAGTGAGAGTCCAGTCTTCGAATCAGCGTGTGACTCTAACCAAGATACGCCTATGAAACCACAGCAAAAGAAATCTCGAGGAGACATTTCGCTGACAGAATTGCAAGGTAACAATTGTGGCTTTGACATCCAAAATCAAGGAGAGTGCAGACAATCTCGGTAAAATGATAACCAAAAACACCGTGAGTATTGAGGGTCTCAAGAAGTCAATTGACTTTGTGTTTGAAGAAGTCAATGCATTGAAAACCGACATGAAAAAATGTAAATCTACTGTGAATCTGAATAATACCAAGATCTCTGAGCTTGAGCAAAAACTGAATGAAACTGAACGATATCAGCGCAGATGGAATCTTCGTCTGTACGGAATCCCAGAGCAATCTGATGAAAACATCAAGTTGAAGGTTTCCAACATCTGTGCTGCAGTTGTTCCTGACTCAAAAGTGGCGATTCAAGCTGACATCGATATTGTGCATCGTCTGGGAAAGCTGGACAACAGGCCAAGACCGGTGATTATTCGCTTCGCGAAAAGATCTACGCGGGATCTGGTGTGGAGGCAAGCAAAACACTCCGATTACCTCAGGAACCACAAGCTGAGATTCACCGAGGATTTGACTCAGGCAGACAGGATGCTAAGGGTGAAACTGTGGCCATTGGTGGAAGCTGCTAGAAAGGAAGGGAAGAGAGCGTTCTTTATCGGAGGGCAAGCGTTTGTTGATGGGAAAGCCGTGCATCCACCACCACCCTGAAGATGTGGACTTGCGGTCTTATAACGTATGAACACCTTTTTCAAACCTGTTGCTCTTGTAAGTTCTTTCTCATCATCTGATGCATAGAATTACTGAATATTGTTTGAAATAATTCTCATAGGTTTACGGCTGGGTTAATAATTACATTGTTCACTTATTCTTGTTGGGAATGGAATATTTCAAGTTGTTCCTGTTCCTTCTATTCATTGTTTATTCTTGTAATTCATATATCCTTATATGTCATTTTCGTTAATTACTCTTAATGCCAGGTGTTTGAGGTTAAATGTTAAACGTAAGGCTTTGTTTTTATTTGCTAAGCAGCAGAAGTCTGACTTTTGTTTTTTTCAAGAAGTTCATTCAACTCCCAATGATGTTAGTTTTTGGAAAGCACAATGGGGTAATGATATTTGGTTTGCACATGGGTCTGAGCACTCAGCAGGGGTGAGAAGGGTGAACAAAACTCATCTTATTTTTTTCAATTAGAAAAAAGTCATTCAAAAAATACAATTTTACATTTGAATATTAATGGTATATTAACACATGACCCAAGATCTATTGCTGATTATTGTTCATCATTTTATAGCTCTCTTTATGAATCTGGATTTAGTGAAAAGGATACCTCTGATTTCTTAAATCTATAAGTGAAGACAAAAAAGAACTGTGTGATAATTCTATTTGTATAGAGGAAGTTTTACATGCTATTAAGGAACTTAAGTTAAATAAATCCCCTGGTGTGGATGGATTAACTTCCGAATTCTATAAATCTTTTTCTGAAGAACTTGCTCCTTTTCTCTTAAAACTTTTTTCTCAGAGTATAGACCTTGAAAAGCTTCCGCCCACCCTCACACAAGGCTTAATTACCTTAATACCCAAGCCAAAAAAAGACACATTGTTTTTAGACAATTGGCGACCAATTTGCTTGCTTAATATTGATTATAAAATTTTAGCTTCTATATTTTCCGTTAGAATTAAAGAGACATTAGACTTAATTATTGATGATACCCAGTCTGGTTTCATGAGGAACAGACATATTTCAAATAATATTCGTTTAGTTTTAGACCTCATTGATTATCCTCACCTTTATTCAGATAAGAGCTTCATTCTTTTTTTAGACTTCCAAAAGGCATTTGATACTGTTGAACATCTTTTTTTTTTTTTTTAGCCCTTAAAAAATTTGGTTTCGATAATTATTTCATTAAGACTATTAAAACTTTATACTTCAATGGTAACTGTTCAATCAAACTGCGTGCTGGCACCTCACCCAGATTTAATCTTAATCGTGGTATCAGACAGGGATGCCCTATTTCTCCCTACCTGTTCTTACTCTGTTCACAACTACTCGCTGATTCTATTAAACAGAGTACTTTAAGA
>NW_015664690.1:0-672 GCF_001515625.1 Sinocyclocheilus rhinocerous
CTAATTCATAGTAATAATACATGGCTCAAAACTTAAGCACCTTCTAAAACCGTTCTGAAGCATGCTTTTTGTTTATGTTTGCTGACAGACACTAGGGCTGTCAAAAAAAAATTAGAATTTCGAATATTCGTCAAATATATATAAATTTTTAAAAAATCGCATTAGAATTTTAGGTCTGCGTCAGCCGTCAGGCAGCCTTATCAGTGGCGCACGAGATGCGATGACGATGTATGTGTCATTGATTGCATTTGAATGCTTTTGTTAGCCTATCCAGTTGAACCCACTGGATGCGGCGCTGCTACGTTGTTCATTCAAAATATTAAGCAAATAGTTTTGTTGTTATTATGACTACACAAATAAAAGTAGACCCTTGCAGTTTCAAATGATACCTTATTCTTATCTGTACAATCAAAAATTACGGAGTATTTTTAGTTCTTTCCATGGTCATCGAGAAAATACGAGACAGGCCGCACCAGTGCGGGCTTCGACCCCAGGGGGTTAACTAAGCACATAAAACCCCTGCCCGTGGTACTTTTCCTCAGTTGACATTCGCTTCTCGTGATCTCTGTGCTCTCTCAGCTCGGTTGGATGTTAAACTGCTCACTTGCATGTCGAAAGTAGCCTACTCTTTGTAATTGGTTTTCGGTCCTTTGTATTAAACTATACATACAT
>NW_015664691.1:0-526 GCF_001515625.1 Sinocyclocheilus rhinocerous
GTTGGGGAAAGTTACTTTTAAAAGTAATGCATTACAATATTGCATGAAGAATAGCTACTTGAAAAAAGTAATCTGATTACGTAACTCTCGTTACTTGTAATGCGTTACCCCCAACACTGGTCTGGATGTTGTGTTTTACGCTACAGAAACAAATGCTAAAGTTAAGAGTTAACTGACAGTTTTCACACCCTGTCTACACCAGATGAGAACGGCGCGACACATTGCACCAAAAGCAAACAGAACGCATTATTATCAGTGAAACCGGCTGTGTCCGAAAGCTTATGTAGCTGACTTGTTGCCTTGCTGATCTATCAGGCAATGACTTTGCAGGCAGTGTTTGTGAACAAAGGTACCTCCCCAAACTGAATTCATATATGGCGCTTTTCCACTGCGTGGTACGACTCGGCTTGTCACGGCTCAGTACGGTACGACACGGCACGGCTCGGCTCGGTTTGCGTTTCCACTGCAGTTCAGTAATTTTGTAACGCTTTAGAGTGGGCGGGATTATTCACATGTCGTTATAGTT
>NW_015664692.1:0-1282 GCF_001515625.1 Sinocyclocheilus rhinocerous
TGTTTGTGCACTTTATACACCTGAAATGTGTTTGCATGGATTTCTATGCACCGATATCAGCACTTGTTTCTGCACACGTCACACTGTCTGCTGCATGATGCTTTTAAAATTACAAAATAATTTTTGTGCCATTTTAATATTTATATTTGATGTGATTTTGTTGTCAGTCTTAATTTCCAGTTAAATCATGTGGTTATTAATCTACTGCAGACGTGTTTATGGACATGAACGGCCTGGACTACAGAAAAATGTCATATTTTAGAGGTGACAAATTTACACATTAACGCACAAACTAACAAAAATCAGTATTTGATTGTTTCTTATCATGTAATAGAGGAGAGATGTTTGAAGAGTTGGTGTGTTTGGTATTTCTTGGCAGTGTTTACAGCTTTTTCTGAATCACTTGTTTTGCAGTGTGACTGTTTATTGATCAGTTGATCGTACAGTGTGACTAATCTTTGTTTGCTCATTTATACGGATCGATTTTCTACCTCTCTTTCTGTTCTAATCTGTTAGTTTGGATTATTTATTCTGTGTGTGTGATATTTAATAAATGCCCACAGTAGTCGCCTGTACACTTTTGTAATCTGGCATTTTGTGCATTTAATGTAAAAACGAGTGAGCCTTCAATTTCAGTGCATTCAATATCAAACTCATTTGAGCACCACAATCGCTTCCTTTAATCAGTCAGTCCCAGCGGGCACCTTGATGGTGAAAAAACAAACATTGTTTAATGCATTAATGGGAACTTACTGGAAAGTGTTTTTTCTTTCTTTCAGTGTTTCATAATAATCTAAATCTAAATTTATAAGTGAGAGCATGAGATCAATGCATACGACACGTGTCTTTTCCGGTTAAACTCAATAGTTAATAATCCAGTATAATGATACACATACAGAAAATAGTAATGCTTTTCTTTGTTTCTTGTTTTTGTTTGCCTTTGTATTTTGTTTACTTTTACAAATAATTTTTTTTTTTATGTTCAAATGAATAATAGGAAGTATACAGAATTAAACTGGAATCATTTATCTTTTTTTATGTTTGGAAGCACAATTTTTTAAATTACTGTATTTGTAGCTTGTTTGACCTCAGTGATGAGTCCTTTATACATTTTCCGGAAATGTTTTGCATATTAATCTTTGTCTAATATATATATATAAAAAAAGATTCTGTGCAGGAAAAGCATATTCTGCATCTTATATAAAAAAAGAGCATAAATAATAGGGTGAAGCATGTAAATGTTCACCCTTCAAAGAAAAAAAAAAAAAAAAAAAAAAAGAAG
>NW_015664692.1:1422-2449 GCF_001515625.1 Sinocyclocheilus rhinocerous
GCCTGCAGGACTGACATCATGAGGTTGTCGGAGCGTACAGCTGCAGGGTTGACATCATTTTGGATTGTAAAAGTTCTGCTTATTGTGGGCGGAGACAAGAGCACAGAAGTGGGTGGAGACAAGCGCACAAAAGTGGGCGGAGACGAGCACACATAAGTGGGCGGAGACAAGAGCACAGAAGTGGGCGGAGACAAGTGCACAGAAGTGGGTGGAGACGAGAGCACAGAAGTGGGTGGAGACGAGAGCACAGAAGTGGGTGGAGACAAGCGCACAGAAGTGGGCGGAGACTAAGTCTATATATTGTAACCGCTTCAGTACCCTCGCTCATTTGGACGGACAACTGCAGGTAGAAAGAAGCCAGGAGTCGTTCAGATGCTTGTTGAAATTTCTAGAAACCTAAAATATTTTACAGCAAGTCGTCTTGAATTCACTGAGCGGTAAAAGATATGTCATTACTAATCAGAATTCGACCTGACTCAGTCACCACAGTAAAATCGCCTGCTTGGCCTTTTGCGAAAATCCAGCAATGGCTTAGACGCTTGAGAGAAGCAGGAAGGCCACTTGTGTCTCTGTACCATTTTATTGCAGCGGTGTGCCAGATTGTTTGGGGTCTCTTCAACTCCGTTCAGATTTTCTCAGCTGGGTTCAGCTGGCTGGAGTTGGGTTCCACAGTAAACCCGCCAGCTTGGCCTTTTGTAAGGATCCATCGATGGCTTAGACGTTTGAGAGAAGCAGGAAGGCCATTTGTGTCTCTATACCAGATTATTGAAGCTGTGTACCAGATTGGTTCAAGTCTATTCGACTTGGTTCAGATTTTCTCAGCTGAGTTCAGTTGGCTCAAGTTGGGTTCGGCTGTGTGCCAAATTAATTCGGGTGTACGCAGATTGATTGAGAAATGTGGAGGAACCCCCTAAAAATGTGGAGAAACCCCTAAAAATGTGGATGAGGAGTAGGGAGACTATATTGACATAATTATTTTAAAATAAAACTTAAATGGTGAAACTAAAAGGAGGAGCTACGACAGTGA
>NW_015664692.1:2596-2753 GCF_001515625.1 Sinocyclocheilus rhinocerous
CTTCCCGTGACTACGAACTGTGTTACATTGGTGCCGAAACCCGGGAGGAAGGAGGGATACGGTGTCAGAGAGCCCTCGCTGCTGAGGGGGGTGGCGGGGCTGAGGAGATCGGGCAGCAGGAACAAGCGGAGAGACCGCCGGTGGCTGCCCGAGGCGG
>NW_015664692.1:3910-4150 GCF_001515625.1 Sinocyclocheilus rhinocerous
ACTACGAACGTTGTTACATTGGTGCCGAAACCCAGGAGGAAGGAGGGATACGGTGTCAGAGAGCCCTCGCTGCTGAGGGGGGTCGCGGGGCTGAGGAGATCGGGTAGCAGGAACAAGCGGAGAGACCGCTGGTAGCTGCCCGAGGCGGTGGTGCTGGAACGATGGAAGACAAGGTGGGACGGAGAGCTCGCTGCCGCGCTCCTGGGTCGAGGAGGGGTGGCTGCCGTCCGAGAGGCAGCG
>NW_015664692.1:4284-7285 GCF_001515625.1 Sinocyclocheilus rhinocerous
ATAGGAGGAGCCATCGCCGTCCGCCAGGAGGCGGAGGAGCGGTGGGCCGTCCACCAACGATGTCCAGTACCATCGCATGGCACCGCGAGTGAGAGCCTCTCAGCCGGTTGAGGACCAAGTGGCAGTGTGTCCGGGAACCGGACTGATAATTTTTTTTATCCCCTCTCCCCTCTCTCGTATCTGTCTCTCCTCATCCTTCCGTCTCCTTTTCTCTCGCCTCGTCTGTCTGATCTTACCTCCAGGGACGCTGCGGCCGCCATGATCGGCTCCCCCAGAGGGGGGAGTAGAGCGAAGTCTCGGGAGTACCCCCCGGCCTGCGAGGGGCGATGGGGGTATGTGACGAGAGGGCTAAGTTCATTTTTCAAACTATCCCCCTCCCACATTTATATTTTTAGTTGACAAAAAATTATTAATATATATTCTTTTTATTACTTATTTTAATGTTTGGAGGTTACACATTATGTCAAATATATTGGACATCCTTAGGGATTGCTTGTTCTCTTTTGGTTTAAGTTTCACAAGCACATGCTGTTGTTGTTTTTTTAAACTTGGGGTTAAATAGATTAAATGGAGTGATCTGTCCTTCAGTAAGTATAAGTACCCTGTTTCTCTTAACAAAGAATGCATGATTGTTGGAAGAAATTAACACAGACACAGGAAGTGCTGTGATCAAACTTTCTTCAGAGGTTTATTGCTTTAGGCGTTGGTTTACAAACATTAGCAAACAAAGAAATATCGCATACGATTCTCACCCAATAAAATTATCTATTGCCGTAAAAGGAATCAAGGAATCACGAGCAAAAAAATAAATAAATTTTAACCAATAGAATGTGCTTGTTTTACATTGAGAAATAGTAGATATTGTATTACAGTGCAACCTGCGGAAGTGCATTGTGACTGATAATGGTAACTCATTGAAGAAGAGCCGGAGTACGAAAGGGAGTTTGAGCAGCTACACGCTTATCTAGGTCAAGGTGAAGTGCTGTGAAGAGACTGAATTACAGAGTACAGAAATCAATATTTAACAGTTATTGTACTTGTAGCTTAACAATAATATTTACCTCAGGCAGCAATGAGTCCTTTTCATTAAAACCTTTACAGGAAAATTTTGCATATTGATCTCTGCCTAATGGAATATAAAGTGATTGCTGAAGCGCATTGTTTCCAAAAACAACATTTGATGGTTCAGTGAAGGGAAAACACATTTTACATCTTTGATAAAAGAAAACAGAAAAATGGTGTGCAATGTATTTCTTGTAAATGCTCTTTCTTTGATGAAAATTTAAATTTTAGCATTTGAAAGAGTTTGTCCACTGGAATTTTCCATATTTGACGTAAGATCTCCTGAGATCACTGATGACTTTTCATTGGATTTTTTCCCCCCTCTGGCCAATGAAAATCTGACATGTGTTTAAAGACACAGCCCATTTATATAGGTAATACTGACCTGGATTTCCTTCTCTCTCTCATTTTGGATTAGTGTCGGGATAGAGAAAGAAGCCAAGAGTTGGTTAATGCCTTCTTATTATCTTTTTTTTAGATGCTTACATTTTTCTCTGTATGTCTTGTCCTTCACTTGAATCCACTGAGGTCAATATGCCAATTGTTGACTCTACGCTTGTATCATCCACCATGGTAAACCCACTGGCTTTGTCTTCATCAAGACTCCAGTATCTTTTCGATGCCTTCATGGTCATTATATATTTTTACGACATTAGTTTGGCTATATTGAGCTTTGATCAATTATGGTCTCCTGTTTTTAGCTGGATACAGCTGGGTTTAGCAGTATTTAAAATAGTTTCAGCTGTCAATAGCTTGGTTCAGATATATAAAAGATATCGTTTTAAATTAATCAATGGCTCAGAAAGACAAGACGATGACAATATGCAGACAACATGGATGGTAATTTTTTTATTTGTACAATGTTGGTTCAGCTGTATTTGACATGATTCAGGCATGTTCTTTTGTTTTTAGCTGGATACAACTGGGTTCAGCAGTGTTTAAAATAGTTTTAGCTGTACGTAGCTTGGTTCAGATTTTCAGAAGATGTTATTCTCAACTATTCTGCGGCTCAAGAACACAAGATTATAACCAGTTGACAACAATATAGCATGACACTAGAACGATAACGTGGAAAAGATTAAACACAGCAAAGCAATTATATGCTAACTTGATGACATTTAACACGATGATGCAATGACCACATTAGGTTGAGCAAGAAGGTTGATCAAATTTATAATAATGCTACGACATTTAACGCAAAGACCGAAAAGGTCGCATTATGCCAAAAAAGAATAATATCGACCATCCAGGAACAGGCATTGAAGAACCAAATTTATAATAATACTACAAAATATAACGCAATGACCGAAAGAACGTATTATGTCGAAGAAGAATTATATCGACCATCCAAGAACAAGCAATGACAGAACCAAATATATAAAAATACTACAACATTTAACGCAATGACCAAAAGTACATATTACGTCGAAGAAGAATTATATCGACCATCCAAGAACAGGCATTGAAGAACCAAATTTATAATACCAATAAGCCTGTCTCCTACGTCCATTCAGTGTCCGGTATTGAATGTTTGTATATGTCAACCTCCCCTGCTACGTGTGTTCTCCTGTTGTTTATTAAAGTTGGCAAAATTCTCCTCACATTAACACCCCAAATGTTCTTTTGTAATCACTTATTACAAAACAAAATACAAAACATAACAGCTTCAAAATTCGCCTTCTCCATATGGGTGTGTAATTTACATTATAGAGCAAAATGTTAAAGTATCTTCAAGTTATGTTAACCACAGACCTTATTTTACTAATAAATTGAAAAAAAAACATTATAAAACTGTCATCTACCATGGTAAAGATGCTGAGGTCACTCCTCATGTTGTCCAGTTGCCGATGTCCCACTTCATCCTTCATGTAGACCAGTGATCCTCAAATCTGGCTCGCGAGATCCACTTTCCTGCAGAGTTTAGCTCCAACCCTATAAT
>NW_015664692.1:7387-8160 GCF_001515625.1 Sinocyclocheilus rhinocerous
ACATTGAATTATTGTCAACCTAAAAATCATCTCATGAAACTCATGAAACTATTTACTTGTCTGTGACCTACAGTTGTCTGCCACAGTGGCTGATGTCAAGAGGGGCCTCATGGGCCTCATCATTCATCTAATATTGATCGGAATGTATTCAGTGAATTGGTATTCGGTTGTATGTATTCGGTTACTTCTTAACCGGCTACACCAATTAATTGGACTTAATAACACCTCCTTGCCCTGGTTTGAGTCATACCTCACAGACAGATCTGAATTTGTGGCCATGGGAAGGCCTGCGGGGTTCCACAGGGATCAGTTGTCGGACCTATTTTATTCATTATTTACATGCTTTCCCCTCTTTAAAGTCATCAGTCGCTTGGGAATTTCTTTCCATTGCTAAACAATGAAACACAACTATACATGAAAACCGATATTGATTTATCATCATCATCATCATCCCTATCAACAACTCTACCCACACTTGCTGCCTGTCTGGAGGAGATAAGGGCGTGGATGAATCATAACTTTCTCCAGCTGAACAGCTCAGAAGCCATCCTCATTGGTTCCCCTCATTAGATCAGAACATCCACCATAACCTGCATTACATTCTCTGGCCAAGACATTCCCCTATCACCATTAGTCACCAATCTCTGTGTCAGGTTTGACCCTCATTTAACCTTTGAGGCCCACATCAAAAATCTCTGCAACACATCTTTTCACCACCTCAGTAATGCAGCCAGACTTCGTCCCACGCTCACCCTACTTGATGCTGAGAAACT
>NW_015664692.1:8281-25336 GCF_001515625.1 Sinocyclocheilus rhinocerous
TTTTGTGCCATTTTAATATTTATATTTGATGTGATTTTGTTGTCTTAATTTCCAGTTAAATCATGTGGTTATTAATCTACTGCAGATGTGTTTATGGACATGAACGGCCTGGACTACAGACAAATGTCATATTTTAGAGGTGACAAATTTACACATTAACGCACAAACTAACAAAAATCAGTATTTGATTGTTTCTTATCATGTAATAGAGGAGAGATGTTTGAAGAGTTGAAGTGTTTGGTTTTTCTTGGCAGTGTTTACAGCTCAGTTTCTGAATCACTTGTTTTGCAGTATGTGACTGTTTATTGATCAGTTGATCGTACAGTGTGATTAATCTTTGTTCGCTCATTCATACGGATCGATTTTCTGCCTCTCTTTCTGTTCTATTCTGTTAGTTTGGATTATTTATTCTGTGTGTGATATTTAATATATACCCACAGTAGTTGCCTGTACACTTTTGTAATGCTTATTTACTGGCATTTTGTACATGTGATAATATTACATTTAATGTAAAAACGAGTGAGTCTACAATTTCAAGGAAAAGATTAAATGGTTTTGGTAACACGTTACAATAACATCGCATTTGTTAACATTAGTTAAAAACATTAGTTTTTAATATGAACTATCAATGATAAATACTTCTAAAAAATGTATTAATCATTGTTAATTTTAACATTTACTAAAACATTATCAAAAATAGTTTCTGTTAATATTATTAAATGGAAGGTGAGCTAACAATTAACAGATGTATTCATTACTAATTAATTATGTACTCATTTTTAATGCATTAATGGGAACTTACTGTAAAGTGTTACTGTATTTTTTTCTTTCAGTGTTTCATAATAATCTAAATCTAAATCTAAATTTATAATTGAGAGCAAATCCAGTGAAATCAGTGCACAAAGCAGCTCAGACCACCCTCGTGTATCCCATCATTCTTTTAAATCCCCTCCTTTTCACTGTCTGCAGTAAGATTCAACAAAATCTGACATTATGTATACAATCCTCCAACAAAGGGTGTTACAAAACAGTTCAGTACCTGAATGCACAATATGACTCATGACTCAATACAGGTGTCCTATTATAATAAACCTATTCAGGTTTGACAATGACATCGGAGCTTCTTGTTGTTCCAAACAGTAGTGTATGTTCACAGGGTGTTAACCCTATTTTCCTGTGTTACCCTAATTCAGGGGTAGGCAAGTTCGGTCCTAGAGAGCCACTGTTCTACAGAGTTTGGCTTCAACCCTAATCAAACACACCTGAACAAGCTAATCAATTTCTTCAGAATTACTAAGGCTATAGGCGGGCAAGGTTTATTTGAGGGTTGAAGCTAAACTCTGCAGGACACTGTCTAGAACCGAACTTGCCTACCCCTGCTCTAATTCCAAGCTTACCCTGGGAACAAAGGAAGAACTAAATTCCAATTCCATTTGACTTTTTTCTATGGAAGTTCAAAGAATGTGAAGTCACCATTTACGTTCTTAGCATCATTTTTCACACAATGAAGGTGAATGGTGACTGAGGCTGTCATTCCTCTAAGGGACTTCTTTTGTGTTGCTCAGAAATGTTAGGGATTTGGAATGATGAGGGTGAGTAAATAATGAAAGAATTTCAAAATATGGGTAAATTATTCCTTTAAGTGAGCAAAATGCGGGAAAAAAGAGAAAAATGTTAAGAGACAAAGAGACCGAGAGATGGAGGAGGCTTTGACACTGCAGTCTATCAATTTAATGTGGTGCCAGCAGGAGTTTCACATCTGTTGTGATGAGGCCATGGTCTCTCTCTGTATCTCTCTGTCTCTGTCTGTTTCCCTCTCTCCATCCCTCTCTAAGTCCGTCCTCCCTCTCCCTGACAAGAGCAGGACTCATTATGCTTCTATTAGGACAGAGGGACATGTGTGTGTTTGTGTGACTGCTTTCGCGATGACATCGCTGATCCAAATGTCATTTTCCAGCAGGAGGTGACTGGCTAGTGTTTTGCTCTAGCTGTTCATGTCCTCTTTGCCTTTCTCGTGTTCCCTCTATATTTTACGCAGCCGAATAATATTGTGACAAGCTGATCTTTTGCCCCTGAGAGAACCAATGCAAAATATGTGTGTGAAAGATACATCGAAAGCAACAAAAAAGGTAGAGATAGAAATGGTTTGCTGGTCCAAAAAATGAAAATTCTGGTGTAGCGAATCAGCTCATGGGGAAATATGAATAATTAATCATAACTAGTTATAATTAATTATAAATATTTAGATCCGCTGTAGATATTTACTTGACCTCTCAGGGTCAACTGTCTGTCAATTCTAAGAACGTTAATTTCCTGGTTAAGGGAAATTACTTTCTTACTGTACAATTCTACACAGAGCTTGTAGCATAAATCTGCATGATAAGGGACTCCAGTTATGAGCAAACAATGAACAACGTCAAGTGTGATACAAGTAAGACTTTATTAACTACATAAACACTTAAACTAGTCCAACATACTACATAAACACTTAAACTGGTCTAACATACAAATACACACTTAAACTGGTCTAACATACACATAAACACACACACACACACACACATACAGTTGGTATAGGAAAGGGTTAAAGCTTAAGCAGTAAAAAGGAGAGAAATAAGGAATGAAGTTATGGAACCATTTGCATATTCAGCAGATCTACACCTGAGGGAAACGTCAGATTCTTAGTTCAAACACACCTTTGTAAAAAGGTGCAAATGATACCTAATGTATCAATTAATAAGTCTAAGTTTGATACTTGCACGTCTCGTCTGTCTGAAAAAGAGGCTTGATGCAATCTAAAAACATTCGTTTTTAACATGAACTATCAATGATAAATACTTCTAAAAAATGTATTAATCATTGTTAATTTTAACATTGACTAAAACATTATCAAAAATAGTTTCTGTTAATATTATTAAATGGAAGGTGAGCTAACAATTAACAGATGTATTCATTACTAATTAATTATGTACTCATTTTTAATGCATTAATGGGAACTTACTGTAAAGTGTTACTGTATTTTTTTCTTTCAGTGTTTCATAATAATCTAAATCTAAATCTAAATTTATAATTGAGAGCAAATCCAGTGAAATCAGTGCACAAAGCAGCTCAGACCACCCTCGTGTATCCCATCATTCTTTTAAATCCCCTCCTTTTCACTGTCTGCAGTAAGATTCAACAAAATCTGACATTATGTATACAATCCTCCAACAAAGGGTGTTACAAAACAGTTCAGTACCTGAATGCACAATATGACTCATGACTCAATACAGGTGTCCTATTATAATAAACCTATTCAGGTTTGACAACGACATCGGAGCTTCTTGTTGTTCCAAATAGTAGTGTATGTTCACAGGGTGTTAACCCTATTTTCCTGTGTTACCCTAATTCAGGGGTAGGCAAGTTCGGTCCTAGAGAGCCACTGTTCTACAGAGTTTGGCTTCAACCCTAATCAAACACACCTGAACAAGCTAATCAATTTCTTCAGAATTACTAAGGCTATAGGCGGGCAAGGTTTATTTGAGGGTTGAAGCTAAACTCTGCAGGACAGCGGCTGTCTAGAACCGAACTTGCCTACCCCTGCCCTAATTCCAAGCTTACCCTGGGAACAAAGGAAGAACTAAATTCCAATTCCATTTGACTTTTTTCTATGGAAGTTCAAAGAATGTGAAGTCACCATTTACGTTCTTAGCATCATTTTTCACACAATGAAGGTGAATGGTGACTGAGGCTGTCATTCCTCTAAGGGACTTCTTTTGTGTTGCTCAGAAATGTTAGGGATTTGGAATGATGAGGGTGAGTAAATAATGAAAGAATTGATGTTTTTGTCTTGATCAAATTAAGGAGTAACAGTGTTTGATTACTTCAGCAGTATTTCATTAGCTTTAATGAATACTTGGCATGGAATGTGTTTCTCAGCATGTTTGAATGAAGCTTGTTTCTGCTTCAGTGACGTACACTAGGCACACTGGAACTCTCCGAAGCTTCTAATGTCAGCGACCAGAACGTCTTGAAGAGCATTAAGCAGGAAGGAGATCATCAAACGGTAACTAAACCAAATTTGCTTTGCTCTGTTATTCTGTGGAATTATTGTGTGTTTGTTCTGGTTTCAGAGATCATCGGTTCTTTCTCGGATCCAGCTAAAGATTTCTACTAGCACAAGTCTGACTCACCAGTATCTTGGGCATTATAAAGTACTAGAAACTCTGAAATCCAGTGAAATCAGTGCACAAAGCAGCTCAGACCACCCTTATGTATCCCATCACTTTTCAGTCCCCATTTCCCTTCCATTTCACTGTCCTCAGTGTAACATTCAAACCATCATCCAACAAAATCTGACATTATGGATACAATCCTCGAACAAAGAGTGTTACAAAACACATTCAGTACCTGAATGCACAATATGACTCATGACTCAATACAGGTGTCCTATTACAATAAACCTGTTCTACAGGTCTGTTTCTGAATTTCCCTGAGATCCCAGTACAAGCACACCCCCATTCCAGCCCAGTCACGCTAACCAGTGTTTGACCTCAGGCAGCGATGACTCCTTTAGTTTAAAGCATTTGTTAATGCTTTAGATGTTAATATGCATCTTTGATAATAAGAACAATGAACAGATTGAAACATGTTTCCTGTAAATGTTCTCTCTTCAAAGAAAATGAAACTAAGTTTATGAAAATTAGATGTCAGTTCCAAACCAGTGGACCAATCAGAAGACCCTGTAGGCGGGGTCTTGCCATAGGCCATTTTGTTTACTGTAGCAAGTTGGCATGGCAACTGTTTTATTTGAGGGCAACATGATGGTGGAGACATTCTGTGCTGCGCTGTTTTTTAAAACTATTCCTGAGCGCTGCGTCTCATGTTTTTAGATGCAAAGAAGCATTTTGTGGGAACAGCCCCTTTACAAAATAAATTTTGTGCCATTTTGATTCGGATTTTATGTGATTTTGTTGTCTGTCTTAATTTCTGGATAAATCATGTAAGGAATAATTGATGACAGGCTGTTGAATTATTAAAATAATGCACACCCGAGTTGGTGATGTGGTAGGATGCAAATTAATATTTTTTATTTTTACTGCTACCACATTGTACTTATTGTTAGTTCTTCTCTCATTTAGTGTACAAAAAATGGCCATCAAATAGTCAAATGTACAGTCCATATTTTTGTCTTCTAAAAGTGTGTTTACATTTACTTTAGCAATACGATGTGTTGATTACCACTGGTGCAGACAGCACTAGACACATCCACTAGAAACCAACAAAACAGCAACTTGATGGCCAAAGACATTCATGTTTAACAAAATAATTTGTTTTAGAAATTCAGGTAGGTTTTTGGAGAACAAATCATACAAAGGTGAGTAGAATAAGGAGATAAAGCAGTTACAACTTACTTCCGTGGAACACAACAGACACCATTCACCAAACCCAGATCCACCGCTCGTTATCACGGGGAAGTAACAGTATCTAATTTTAACAACAGTATTTAAACTTTAATGTGCACATAATGCGTTTCTCAGCATATGTGACCCTGGAGCACAAAAGCAGTCATAAGTTGCTGGCGTATATTTGTAGCAATAGCCAACAATACATTGTATGGGTCAAAATTATTGATTTTTCTTTTATGCCAAAAATCATTAGGATATTAAGTAAAGATCATGTTCCATGAAGATATTTTGTAAATTTCCTACAGTAAATATATCAAAACTTAATTTTTGATTAGTAATATGCATTGCTAAGAACTTAATTTGAACAACTTTAAAGATGATTTTCTCAGCATTTTGATTTGTTTGCACCCTCAGATTCCAGATTTTCAAATAGTTGTATCTCGACCAAATATTGTCCGATCCTAACAAACCATACATCCATGGAAAGATTATTTGATGACCGGTTATGACTGGTTTTGTGGTCCAGGGTCACATATGTGAATGAGTTGAGTTTGTCTTGTTTCTGCTCCAGTGACGTGGCACATTAAAGCTTCTGGCCAACGACAGAAAGCATTGAAGGGCATTAAGCAGGAAGGAGATCAGCAGAAATGGTAACTAAACCCCATGACTGTTGCATTTGTGCCAAAAGCAGTTGACTGCTTTGTACTATACATTTGTCTGTGTCTACAGTCATTGCATATTTAAGATAAATTAATATATGTCGATGTGTGTGTTGTTTGTTGTCCTGTTCTGTTGTCCTTCGTGTTGCCTTCTGTTGTTTATGGAAGGCTGTTTTTAAAAATGATGGCTTTACGATTGTGCCAAAAAATGCTTTGTACAATCATCTATGTCTACTGTTGTTTAATTTGCGTCATCGTCCCTGTCAGGCATTCAGCTCAGTTTTATGCTTTATAAGTTACTGCTCTCAGTGAACGTCCTGCAGTGCATGTTACAGACATCCGATTAACAAATAAAATGTTTAGATTTTTTCCCATAATGAGTGTTCTCAACATCTCTCTAAAACTAAATATTATCTTATGACAAAGCATGAAGATGAAACTTAAGGACTATGAATGCATGGAGAGGAAGACATAACAAAACAAAACAACAGTAATAACAGTGATAACAGTAGAAATAGACAAGTGTATTGCATGAAGCAGTCAACAATTTAAAAAAAAATAGAGTTTCATGTAAGGCCGAACAATGTTATTTGGTTGTGTGTTTGATTTACACCAGCTTGAGTTTGATTTTGAGATATCTCAGCCATTATATAGTACTAGACACACTAAAATCAGTGTACAAAGCAGTTTAGATCACCCTCATGTATCCCATAATCCTTTTCAGCCCCCATTTTACTCTCAATTTCACTGTCCTTAGTAACATTCAAACCATTATCCTACAAAATCTGACATTACCAATATACTCCTCCAAGAAAGATTTTTTACAAAGCCCTTCAGTATTACAAGCACACTATGAGGTGTGTCCCACTGTTAAACCTGTTATACAGGTCTGTTTATGAATTTCCCTTGTTCAAAACAAGTTTAATCTTGCTAGCTGCTTAAGGCTTTATAAACATGCCATGTTAACGGCCTGTATTTTATCTTCCCTCATCTTTTGTTAAACCCCATTTATATGACACAAGTGTCACAAGCACAGGGTTTTGTGAGGTTTTTTAAGTTACTGTTAAATTAAATAGAGTAATCTAAGATGATCTGTCCTTCAGTGTGTGGGGATAGAATACATGATCATGGGAAGAAATGAACACAGATACATAAAGTTCAATGATCAAACTTTCTTCAGAGGTTTATTGATTTAGGCGTTTGAGGATGTGGGAGAGGCAGGCCGATCTCCACGGTCTGCAGTTTACCACAGGCCTAATTATTGAGTATTTCCACAGAAATTTTTGCATATCTCATCACATTCTGTATTAGTCATACCCATGCCTGTCGTATATTACTAGTTAAAAATTACCCTCTATCTTATTTTTAAGATCAAATTTTGCTTTAAGAATTTCCCCCCTCAAATGTCTCCTTTTCTCACACAGTAATTCTGTATTTAAAAAAAATACTTTCTGTTGTAATATAGTATATTCTCCAATAGGTGTCACTGTTGTACTGACGACACACGGTGTCGCTGCTGTTTTTCTTCTCCCTGCTACTCTTCTTGTCAGTCGATATAATAAAAAAACCACGTGAAACTTCAACAGGTTATGGGCCCAGGTCTTCGCTAAAAAGGTGCTTTTATACACAGGTTTTTTTTTGTGTGTGTGTGTGACATAGACAGTGTTGTGGAACTCACAATGGAGGATAGACTGTTTATTGAAAAGCTAAGCGGGCCAGAGAACTGGGCAACGTGGAAATTTCAAATGGAGCATTTGATGAAAGCAAAAGGACTATGGGGCATGGTGGTAAAGATACCCAGGGCTTGTTATTTGGGAAGATTTTCACATTTTTTGTTTCAGATACATATGATGTAATGGTGTCTGTGAGCTCATCCGCATCTTGACAAGATTGAAAGAAAATGTCCCAGTTAGTCTCATCGAAGCAGTCCCTTAGTTGCTCTTTACACCTATCAGACCACACCTGTATTTGCTTAAGAACAGGCTTCACTCTCTTCACTACAGCCTTATATTTGGTCAGGAGATGAATTACATTGTGTCTAATTGTCTTTGATTGCATTTCAATAACATTTACAGTATAACTCACCTCAATTTTGACATTTTTAAAACATCATAATAACTTTGAGTTGTTTCCAAAACACCAGAAGATTAAACGTGTAGCAAACATTCCAGATTATTGTTCTGCGTCATGGAAAAAGTCATGAACTTTGTGTTTTGAATTGACAATCCGTATTGTATTAAGTGCTTTAGAAATAAAGCTGATTCATGACACCACACAAATTTTGGAATGGAATAGGTTTTTAATCTAAATTTATAGGAGGCTCATACCATCACATGACACACTGAACTTTTTCCAGTTTAAACTCGACAAGCAAATAATTCCTTTGGAAGGATAAACACAGAAAACATTAATAGCAATCTCTGTTTTTTTAATGTTTATGTTTGCATATTTTGTTTTACTGAGGTTAACGTCCATGTTCTATTTTTTAAATGAATATAAGGCAGTGTATTGAACCAACGTAAGTGTTTTTAAGGGTCACAAGCATCAAAGTGGTGTTTTTAAAGTTACTGTATTTCCAATTTAATCTCTGTCTAGTAGAAAAAGTGTTTGCTGAAGTGTGTTTCCAAAAACATAAATCGCTTGATCACTGATGGAAAGAGCTAGAAGAATGACGTCAAACATCTTTCCTGGAAATGTTTTCACTTACATGAAAATGAAAGTAATTTTGGTGTTGGACTGGAATTTTCCACCTTCTGACGTCAAATCTCCTGAGATCACTGCTGACTTTTCATTGGATGCATTCTGACACCAAGCCCTATATATACCTTGAAGCAGCTTGTGCACTCTCATTTCGGGCGGGCGTTGCGGTGGAGAAGGACACAGGTAACAGGTCTGGTATACAGGTAAATACACTCTCCTGCGAGGACTGACTCGCCTCCGAGGAGCAGGGCCACAGACGGGTCGAGACACTCTCCTGCGAGGACTGACTCGCCTCCGAGGAGCAGGGCCACAGACGGGTCGAGACACTCTCCTGCGAGGACTGACTCGCCTCCGAGGAGCAGGGCCACAGACGGGTCGAGACACTCTCCTGCGAGGACTGACTCGCCTCCGAGGAGCAGGGCCACAGACGGGTCGAGACACTCTCCTGCGAGGACTGACTAGCCTCCGAGGAGCGGGGCCACAGACAGGTCGAGACACTCTCCTGCGAGGACCGACTCGCCTCCGAGGAGCGGGGTCATAGACGGGTAGAGACACTCTCCTGCGAGGACCGACTCGCCTCCGAGGAGCGGGGCCACAGGCGGGTCACGACACTCTCCTCTGAGAACCGACTCTCCTCCGAGGAGCGGGGCCAGAGGCAGGTCGAGACACTCTCCTGCGAGGACCAACTCGCCTCCGAGGAGCGGGGCCACAGGCGGGTCCCGACACTCTCCTCTGAGAACCGACTCTTTTCCGAGGAGCGGGGCCAGAGGCAGGTCGAGACACTCTCCTGCGAGGACTGACTCGCCTCCGAGGAGCGGGGCCACAGACGGGTCGAGACACTCTCCTGCGAGGACCGACTCGCCTCCGAGGAGCGGGGTCACAGACGCCTCCGAGGAGCGGGGTCACAGGCGGGCATAGTGACGTCTGTGGTCCCATGCAGACTGAATCTATAGGTGGGTCCAAGTATTTTGTGACTTTTATCGATGACTATTCTAGATGTTGCAAGGTATACTTTATGAAGCAAAAGAGTGAAGTTCTTTGCAAATTCAAGGAGTTTGAGAAAACATTCTCCAATGAATGCGGACAAAAAGTGACAAGACTAAGAACGGACAATGGTGGGGAATACACATCCAAAGAATTTCAAGAATACTTGAAGGTTCAAGGTATCCATCATGAGACAACTGTACCACACACACCTCAGCAAAATGGTGTTGCAGAAAGAAAGAATAGGACATTAATTGAAGCAGCAAGAACCATGCTCTCTCATGCTAAATTGCCAAAGACATACTGGGCGGAGGCTGTAGCGACAGCAGTTTACATACAGAACAGGCTGCCCACATCTGTTCTGAAGCAAGAGACGCCCTACCAGAGATGGTGCGACAAACAGCCAAATGTAAGTCACTTGAAAGTGTTTGGTTGCGTGGCTTATGCACATGTTCTAGATGCAGAAAGAAGAAAACTGGACAAGAAGGCTGTGAAGCTCCGTTTCGTGGGATATGCCAATAATGCAAAGGGCTACCGCTTGTTTGATGAAGAAAAAAGAAGGATACTAATTCGTCGGGATGTGATCTTCAATGAGTCGGACTTGAAACAAGAAGTGGACATTTCTTGCTCGGAGAACGAAGTTATCATGAAAACTGATGAGAAAACATCAAGTGATGCTACTGTTGATGAAACTGCCAAAGACGGCGGCAGAATCAGAAAACCACCCAAGAGGTATGGATATGATGAGTTTGCTGACCTAGTGACTGTTGATCATTATGCTAGTGTTTGTCTTGTGGCAGAACCAGGCACACTGAAGGAGGCAATGATGAGTCCCAACGCAAAGGAATGGCAGGAGGCAGTTGACTTGGAATATGAGTCGCTCCTGGAAAATGAGACGTGGGATTTAGTGGAACTACCAAAGGATTGTAAGGCCATAGGGTCAAGATGGGTGTTTAAAGTCAAGCATCAGAGTGATGGACGAGTGGAGAGATACAAGTGCAGCAGATGGATGTGATAACTGCATTTCTAAATGGACACCTGGATGAGGAAATCTACATGGAGCAACCAGAGGGATTTGTCAAATCAGGGGAGGAACATTTGGTATGCAAACTGAAAAAGTCAATATACGGGCTGAAGCAGTCTCCTCGCTGCTGGAGCAAAACTTTCACAGAGTTCATGAAGAACATTGGTTTCAAACAGAGTACATCGGACCCATGTGTGTTTGTGAGATGTCAACAGGAGCTGGAGATATTGGCTGTATATGTTGATGATCTGATCCTGATCACGGAGTCGATAGAAAGCATGAAAGAGCTGAAACTTGCTCTAAAGAAGCGCTACAAGATGAAGGACATGGGAGAGCTTTCCTATATCTTGGGTATCTCTGTCATCCAAGACAAGGAGAGAAATTGTGTGTTTCTTCATCAGAAGCATTACATAGAAGCCATTCTTCAAAAATATGGCATGCATGATGCAAATTCTGTTGCAACTCCAACTGATGTAAATGTGAAGCTAAAAAAGAATGACGGTGTAAGCAAGCCTGTGAACTCAAGTACTTACCAGTCCATGGTAGGTAGCCTACTGTATGCTGCAATGGCCACACGACCTGACATAGCACAAGCAGTGAGTGTTGTATCAAAGTTCAACGCTAATCCAAGTGCTGCGCATCTGACGGCGGTGAAGAGAATTCTACGGTACTTGAAGGGTACCCTGAATCTTGCTCTCAAATATGAGCGGTCAGATTCTGGAACTTTGATCGGATACTCAGATGCTGACTGGGCTGGTGATCAGGACGATCGTCGCTCGACAACTGGCAATGTGTTCTTACTGGGTGGAGGAGCCGTGAGCTGGCTCAGCAAGAAACAGTCAACTGTTGTTCTTTCTGAGTATGTTGCACTTAGTCAAGCAGCTCAGGAATGTGCCTGGCTTAGAAGACTACTGAGTGATCTTGGAATGCATGTCACACCTGTAGTGATTCTGGAGGACAACCAAGGAGCTATTGCAATCGCAAAGAATCCAGTTGACCATTCACGGACTAAGCACATAGACATTCGCTATCATTACATTCGTGAGTGTGTGCAGAATGGTCAAATCCAACTGCAATACTGCCCTACAGATGACATGAAGGCAGATATCTTGACCAAGCCATTAGTAAGACATAAGTTTGAGTATCTTAGGAGTGAGATTGGACTTTGTTTCATTTAATTCAATCTAGCGTAACAGTAAATAGACTAGACTGTGTTTAGTGTTAAGTGTGTTACGATACAAAAATCTGTTAACATGGTAAAAAGACAAAGAAAAACACGGTACGAGTTTGTATTAGTATGATTTATTTTGTTTTTACAGTTAAAAAAGAAAAAGTAAAATAGTTTACTATTACATTGTTTAATGCTGTTGGAAAATAAGTGGGAGTGTTGTAATATAGTATATTCTCCAATAGGTGTCACTGTTGTACTGACGACGCACGGTGTCGCTGCTGTTTTTCTTCTCCCTGCTACTCTTCTTGTCAGTCGATATAATAAAAAAACCACGTGAAACTTCAACACTTTCTTTCATTAAGAAAGATACCCAAGGCTTGTTATTTGGGAAGATTTTCACATTTTTTGTTTCAGATACATATGATGTAATGGTGTCTGTGAGCTCATCCGCATCTTGACAAGATTGAAAGAAAATGTCCCAGTTAGTCTCATCGAAGCAGTCCCTTAGTTGCTCTTTACACCTATCAGACCACACCTGTATTTGCTTAAGAACAGGCTTCACTCTCTTCACTACAGCCTTATATTTGGTCAGGAGATGAATTACATTGTGTCTAATTGTCTTTGATTGCATTTCAATAACATTTACAGTATAACTCACCTCAATTTTGACATTTTTAAAACATCATAATAACTTTGAGTTGTTTCCAAAACACCAGAAGATTAAACGTGTAGCAAACATTCCAGATTATTGTTCTGCGTCATGGAAAAAGTCATGAACTTTGTGTTTTGAATTGACAATCCGTATTGTATTAAGTGCTTTAGAAATAAAGCTGATTCATGACACCACACAAATTTTGGAATGGAATAGGTTTTTAATCTAAATTTATAGGAGGCTCATACCATCACATGACACACTGAACTTTTTCCAGTTTAAACTCGACAAGCAAATAATTCCTTTGGAAGGATAAACACAGAAAACATTAATAGCAATCTCTGTTTTTTTAATGTTTATGTTTGCATATTTTGTTTTACTGAGGTTAACGTCCATGTTCTATTTTTTAAATGAATATAAGGCAGTGTATTGAACCAACGTAAGTGTTTTTAAGGGTCACAAGCATCAAAGTGGTGTTTTTAAAGTTACTGTATTTCCAATTTAATCTCTGTCTAGTAGAAAAAGTGTTTGCTGAAGTGTGTTTCCAAAAACATAAATCGCTTGAACACTGATGGAAAGAGCTAGAAGAATGACCTCAAACATCTTTCCTGGAAATGTTTTCACTTCCATGAAAATGAAAGTAATTTTGGTGTTGGACTGGAATTTTCCACCTTCTGACGTCAAATCTCCTGAGATCACTGCTGACTTTTCATTGGATGCATTCTGACACCAAGCCCTATATATACCTTGAAGCAGCTTGTGCACTCTCATTTCGGGCGGGCGTTGCGGTGGAGAAGGACACAGGTAACAGGTCTGGTATACAGGTAAATACACTCTCCTGCGAGGACTGACTCGCCTCCGAGGAGCAGGGCCACAGACGGGTCGAGACACTCTCCTGCGAGGACCGACTCGAGTGGTGTTTTTAAAGTTACTGTATTTCCAATTTAATCTCTGTCTAGTAGAAAAAGTGTTTGCTGAAGTGTGTTTCCAAAAACATAAATCGCTTGAACACTGATGGAAAGAGCTAGAAGAATGACCTCAAACATCTTTCCTGGAAATGTTTTCACTTCCATGAAAATGAAAGTAATTTTGGTGTTGGACTGGAATTTTCCACCTTCTGACGTCAAATCTCCTGAGATCACTGCTGACTTTTCATTGGATGCATTCTGACACCAAGCCCTATATATACCTTGAAGCAGCTTGTGCACTCTCATTTCGGGCGGGCGTTGCGGTGGAGAAGGACACAGGTAACAGGTCTGGTATACAGGTAAATACACTCTCCTGCGAGGACTGACTCGCCTCCGAGGAGCAGGGCCACAGACGGGTCGAGACACTCTCCTGCGAGGACTGACTCGCCTCCGAGGAGCAGGGCCACAGACGGGTCGAGACACTCTCCTGCGAGGACTGACTCGCCTCCGAGGAGCAGGGCCACAGACGGGTCGAGACACTCTCCTGCGAGGACTGACTCGCCTCCGAGGAGCAGGGCCACAGACGGGTCGAGACACTCTCCTGCGAGGACTGACTCGCCTCCGAGGAGCGGGGCCACAGACAGGTCGAGACACTCTCCTGCGAGGACTGACTCGCCTCCGAGGAGCGGGGTCACAGACGCCTCCGAGGAGCGGGGTCACAGACGGGTAGAGACACTCTCCTCCGAGGACCGACTCGCCTCCGAGGAGCGGGGCCACAGGCGGGTCACGACACTCTCCTCTGAGAACCGACTCTCCTCCGAGGAGCGGGGCCAGAGGCAGGTCGAGACACTCTCCTGCGAGGACCAACTCGCCTCCGAGGAGCAGGGCCACAGGCGGGTCGAGACACTCTCCTGCGAGGAATGACTCGCCTCCGAGGAGCGGGGCCACAGGCGGGTCACGACACTCTCCTCTGAGAACCGACTCTCCTCCGAGGAGCGGGGCCAGAGGCAGGTCGAGACACTCTCCTGCGAGGACTGACTCGCCTCCGAGGAGCGGGGCCACAGACAGGTCGAGACACTCTCCTGCGAGGACTGACTCGCCTCCGAGGAGCGGGGTCACAGACGCCTCCGAGGAGCGGGGGCACAGACGGGTAGAGACACTCTCCTCCGAGGACCGACTCGCCTCCGAGGAGCGGGGCCACAGGCGGGTCACGACACTCTCCTCTGAGAACCGACTCTCCTCCGAGGAGCGGGGCCAGAGGCAGGTCGAGACACTCTCCTGCGAGGACTGACTCGCCTCCGAGGAGCGGGGTCACAGACGCCTCCGAGGAGCGGGGTCACAGGCGGGCGAGGAGCGGGGCCAGAGGCAGGTCGAGACACTCTCCTGCGAGGACCAACTCGCCTCCGAGGAGCAGGGCCACAGGCGGGTCGAGACACTCTCCTGCGAGGAATGACTCGCCTCCGAGGAGCGGGGCCACAGGCGTGTCACGACACTCTCCTCTGAGAACCGACTCTCCTCCGAGGAGCGGGGCCAGAGGCAGGTCGAGACACTCTCCTGCGAGGACCAACTCGCCTCCGAGGAGCGGGCCCACAGGTGGGCCACGACACTCACCGAGACCACAGGCGGATTGAGACATTCTCCCCAAAGAAGCCAGTTGGATTCTCTCTCCGTCAGCATGTCTTGTGCTTCACCAGAATTCACTGAGGTCAACATGCCAGTACTCAACGATATACCCGAGTCAGCCACTAAAGTAAACCAGCCAGCTTTATCTTTTTTAAAGATAAAGAAGTGGTTTACTTCTGTCAGTGGTTTGGTTCTATCTATATACCAGATTCTTTCAGGTGTATTGAACTTGATTCGGGTATTCTCAACATCTTTCAGCTGGCTAGGGCTGAGTTTAGCTGTGTGGCAAATTGGTTCAAATCTGTTCGGCTTTGTTAAAAGGTCCAGCAGATTGCACCACTGCCCAGACCACAGAAAACCACCAGGATTCCCTTCTCCAAGCCAGAGAGGAGGATGGATAGTTTGATTGAAACCACTTTTAAATAAATAAATAAATAAGTGACACTTTTGTGTGTGTTTTTATTTACTCAAATGACTGTATGTGTAAGTGCGCTCCAGTTGACAGCGGTCGTCAATATGAAACTACAGCCGTTTGGACAAACTTCAGAATCGATGAAGTTCAACAGAAGAGAGAGGATCCTTCAGCTTGCAACGTCGTCTTTCAAAGAGTTCATCTATCATCTTTAAGAGCGAGGCCTATGAGGAATGTGATGGGATTGTTTTACAGTTGGAGTTCCAGAAGGTTCCATTGCCTGATGGTTCTTGGGTCATTGAGATTGAGCTGTTGGATTCACTTTGGGCTGGAAAACCCCTTCTAATGATGGTTGATTCAATCCTTGTGCTGTAACGCGTTTGGACAGCACTCAGCGCTTAATGTGGTTTGCCTCATGCTCTGGTGATCGAGTTCATTGGTATGAACAGAAAAAGAGAAAGAAAGGAAGAAAGAATAAGAAGGAAGATGCTTTTGTTCAAATCTTTTAGCAACTTTCTTCTGTGGAATACAAAAGAACATTCACCAAACAGATTTATCACTCGTTATCACAGCAAAGTAACATTGTTTAATTTTAACATTTTTTAAGTATTTCATTCTTTAACAAACATTTGGCACATAATGTGTTTCTCAGTATGCATGAATGAGGTGAATGTGTGTGTGTTTCTGCTTCAGTGACGTGGCACATTATTGATGGGAACTTTTCCAGAAGCTTCTGTAAGGCATCGGCCAGACACGTCACAAAACCTCTTGAAGAGCATTAAGCTGGAAGGAGTTCGCCAGAGACTGTAAGTAAACCCGGTAACCCTTTACAATAAGGTTCCATTAGTTAATGTTAGTTAATGTATTAACTAACATGAATAAAAAATAAACAATACATTTATTACACTATTTATTAAACTTTGATTATGTTAGTCAATGAAAATTCAGTTGTTCATTGTTAGTTCATGTTAATTCACAGTGCATTAACTAATGTTAACAAGCACAACTTTTGATTTTAATAATGCATTAGTAAATGTTGAAATTAACATTAACTAAGATTAATAAATGCTGTAGAAGTATTGTTCATGCTTAGTTCATGTTAACTAAAGTAGTTAACTAATGTTAACTAATGAACCTTATTGTAAAGTGTTACCGTAAACCCCATGATAAAGATAATTAATGATATTTGCTTTACTCTTCTGTTCTGTGGGATTTGCGTGTTTTCTAGCTGACATTTGAGAGCAGCTGGAGCATTTGGTTGAAGATATCATTGGTTCTGTCTCAGATCCAGCGAAAGATTTCTACCTGCGTGCATTTGACTTCAACATCTCTCAGCCATTAAAAAGTGCTAGAAACACCCAGTGCACAAACAAACTCAGACCATCATGTATCCCACCATCCTTTTAAGTTCCCTTGTTTCACTGTCAGACCAATATCCAACAAAATCTGACAATACTGATACATTCCTCCAACAGCAGTTGTGACAAAACACAGTTCAGAACACACAAGCACAATATGCATCATGACTCATTCAA
>NW_015664692.1:25526-27506 GCF_001515625.1 Sinocyclocheilus rhinocerous
AACAGCAGTTGTGACAAAACACAGTTCAGAACACACAAGCACAATATGACTCATGACTCATTCAAAACAGGTGTGTCCCCTTATCATAAACCTGCCATAAAGTTATGCTATGAATTCCCCTAAGATCCCATGCTGTATAAAACATCCTCATTCAAGCCCAGTTACACTAACCAGTGTTTAGTCCATCAGTAAAAATACAATCCTGCCTGTTTCAACACAAGCACTTCATGCAGAACTCAAGTAATGCTTAATCTTGCTGTGGTGTGCTAATGCTCTATGAGCATTTTGTGTATACAGTACTTTAGTTACATCATCGCTGGCCCGGCTCTCTGCTATTTATTCATTGACCTTCTTCATTTTGAGGTCCGTTAAATTGCAGATCCGCAGCACCATACAGTATGTGATGGCAGTTTCAGGACAGCAGTCTCAGACTGGAAGTTAGGACCTACCCCTACCTTCACTAAATCTATAAGCTCCACCGTAGCAAATGCATAACCCCACCACTAACCCTAAGCTTAATGAGGCTATAATCTCCACCTTAACTACCGGTCAGAGACTGCTGGCCTGGCTAGGCTGTCCTGAAACAGCTGTGATGCATGGTGCTGTGGCTCTGAGGTCAGATACTTGTCCATTTCTGCCATCAGTGAAAGCACCACCTTAATAGGGTTGATGCTGTGTTGTTATTTTATGCAGATGAAAGCGAGGCTGGGGGATAGGCCTACAGTCTTTATAATGGCAAGCACTGAATAAAGGTCATAGATTATGTGTCATTTGAACAACTTTCAAAACTATTTTAGGGAGTATTTGTCTACTGAAAGTTTTTTTGGAAAGGTGTTTAATCAGATAAACAATCACCTGAACACACTGTACTTCAGTCCCTTACAGCCTTGTTTTCATTCCTGCCAATAATGAAATACCCTGACTAAGGTCTCAAATCATTTTTGCTATTTCTCTGGTAAGTAGTTTTAGACATCCAGGAAAGTATATGAGCCACGAGCCATTCCAGCCACATGGGCAGAATCTCAGATCTCTGAGAATCACAGATTTAAAGGAATAAAGAAGATGGCATTGACTTCCATAGTAGGAAAAAAATACTATGGTAGTCAATGGCTACCGTCAACTTATCGTCTGGTGACCAACATTCTTCAAAATATCTAAAGAAACTCATACAGGTTTGGAAATACATGAGGGTGAGTACTCGCCCTCGTGTTGTTCCAAACCTGTATGACTTTATTTCTATTGTAGAAAACAAAAGATGATGTTTTGAGGAATGTCGGACTTTCACTCAATGGAAAAAAACAACACTGTGATATTTTTCTAAATATCTTCTGTGTTTTATGGTAGAATTAAAGTTTGGAACAATACGAGGCTGAGTAAATGATGTCAGAATATAAATTCTTAGGCGAATTATCCCTTTAAAGAAGCACTTGGTATTTTGTTCCTTATTAAACATTTTTTACTTAAAGAAATGAGTATTTAAGCAAAGTTTAAAATGATGTCCACTCACATGAGATGAAGACAGTTACATCTGTGACCGAATGAAATCTGATTTATTTTAGAGGGAGCGGGTCACTTCATGAGGGTAGACATGCTGAGAGCCTCTGAACTGCCTGCTTCATCTCGGTAACCTTTCTGGAGACTTTCCATTGTGTAATAAATTAACCAGGACTGACCCCAATATTGTCTCATATTTGTCTGCTGTCTTTAATCGACACGGCTCAGGATAGTCACTGTAGGGTTTGAGAATGTGGCTGTCAGGGTCTAGTCTATTCTTGGTTTTGTGACAGAGCCCTGACACTCCTGTAGGACTATTGTCTTGTCCTTGTGTGAGCGTGCGGTCTTGAGTTTCCTCGAGCCATGCGCTCTCTTGTCTGCGTGCCCTGTTTCCTTGTTTCATGTTGGAGCGTGGTGTTCAGATCCCGGTGTTGTGCCCAATTTCGACCCCCTGCCAAATTATTACCCGCCTCGTTGAAGCCGCTA
>NW_015664692.1:27586-29270 GCF_001515625.1 Sinocyclocheilus rhinocerous
ATATATATATATATTAGTATTCGATAATTATATTGTAATCATAATATTGTGTGCAATCTGTCAAGCCCACTGGAGTCTCGTCAATAGGTCATGCATGTGTTGATAGCTCTGAAGTAAACTAATCCTGAAACAGAAGCTGCTCCGGAACAGGTTATGTTCAGGGAATAAGTTGCTATGGCTGCTTACATACCCAGAGAGGTACCTTCGTTTTTGGAACAGGAACCGCGTGCTAGACAAAACACAACACGCGCGGACAGAGGAACGCACGGCCCAGTATTTCATGCTGTCATGTTTTGTGTGAACAAGCCGCTTGAGTGTTCTCATTAGCTGCTTGCTCTGAGTTAAAACTTGAAGTCTGAGTTGACTAACCCTGAGAAGGGAAACTCTCCCCTTGTCCAAATATCCACACTTGCGGTCTTTACACTTGACCACTTATATAACGTATTTCCTGTATTTGGTCCAAGTGAGCATGAAGACCACAAGTGCGTGTAGAACGTTTCATTACCAGGGGTGTATTCCAGAAAGCACGGTTAACTTACCGTCAGCTAAACCCTGAACTTTCGGTTGATTAACCCCAAACCTTACTTACTCGAGGTATGTGGTTCCAAAAACACGTCCGGGAGTAAGTTCATTCAACTCCGAGTATGTTCCTGGTTAAGACTCAAGACATTCTCAACAGAGCGACGAATCGACGAGTCGCTATGGAAACGGACGCTAAGAAAAAGCGCCATGCTGTTTCTTTCTTCTTCTTTTGTTCAATGGTCGTTTACATGCTTAGTGCATATCGCCACCTAATTGATGGTTGTGCAATCATTTTTCTTTTTTTTTCATTTAATCTTTAATCCTTGAGAATATTAATTATATTGTTTGTTTGATGATAATTATATATTAAGTCATATCAGATATGTATTTTGATTTAGAATTTCCGTTTTTTAAAAATTCTCAGAAATCATGTTTTTTCATTGTGCATTCCAGTTAATCTCAATCAAACTGCAGTTGGGTTATTTTGACTAGGTTAAAAAAATAACAAAAAAAACAAACAGCTGACTAACACAATAAAACACAATAAAAACATGGTAATATAACAAAAAAACATAACAAGATTTATCTGTTTTTGCAAATAAAATCTTCATATAATAAATTAAACATTACCTTGTCATAATAGTGTTTTCTAATTTATACAGATAACTGTTATGCCAATAAAATACACAATATACAAAAAAACAATATATATATATATATAGTTGTATGATATGTTAATTATATACTGTATATATATATATATATAGTAGACTATATTACAGAAGCTGCTCCGGAGCAGGTTATCTTCCGAGAGCAAGTTACTTTGGTTACTTACTTACCCTGAAAGTAACCTCTGATTTTGGAACCGAAAGCTGAGGTTATCCGCTCTATATCCTCATAACCTGCTTTCTGGAATACACCCCTGATGGGATACACTTATAGTGTTGTAAAAATGCAAGTGTTTACAGAGCTTTATTTTTATTTTCAATACTTTGCATTTTAAAATCAACTTCTAAATGTCTGTTCAGTAGTCTATATAACAGATGACAAAATGTAATGTTGTGATGCTTCTAATTAAGTGATAAAAAGCAGTTGCAAATGTTGTACAAAATAATTAGCACCACTACTCATTGTTTTTACTACCAAATTATATGTAATATCT
>NW_015664692.1:29503-37289 GCF_001515625.1 Sinocyclocheilus rhinocerous
GTCTTTGCACTTGACTACTTATATGACGTATTTCCTGTATTTGGCCCAAGTGTTCAAGTGAGGATGAAGACCACAAGTGTGTGTCGAACTTTTCATTACCTGATGGGACACACTTATAGTGTTGTAAAAATGCAAGTGTTTACAGAGCTTTATTTTTATTTTCAATACTTTGCATTTTAAAATCAACTTCTAAATGTCTGTTCAGTAGTCTATATAACAGATGACAAAATGTAATGTTGTGATGCTTCTAATTAAGTGATAAAAAGCAGTTGCAAATGTTATACAAAATAATTATCACCACTACCTACTCATTTGCACCAATAAAACATGCAGCTCTTTGTTTTAATACCAAATTATATG
This sequence comes from Sinocyclocheilus rhinocerous, assembly GCF_001515625.1. NCBI lineage: Eukaryota > Metazoa > Chordata > Actinopteri > Cypriniformes > Cyprinidae > Sinocyclocheilus > Sinocyclocheilus rhinocerous. Next base: position 29,864 of record NW_015664692.1, read on the forward strand.
TAATATCTAATTATTATTATTATTATTATTTAACATATTGGAAAGGTTTCCGTGACCTCTCGCGAGATCTCGGCAAAAAGTCTCACGATTTATTTCCAGAACATGATGCATGATGGGATATAAAAACACAGTTTTTCTACCAAATTATATGTAATATCTAAATATTATATTAATATTTAACTTGCATTGGAAAGGTTTCCGTGACCTCTCGCGAGATCTCGGCAAAAAGTCTCACGAATTATTTCCACAACATGGTGCATGATGGGATACACTACACGCTCCGGAGCAGTATTTGAGGCTTAGTGTATCCCATCATGCATCATGTTCTGGAAATAAATCGTGAGACTTTTTGCCGAGATCTCGCGAGAGGTCACGGAAACCTTTCCAATGCAAGTTAAATATTAATATAATAATTAGATATTACATATAATTTGGTAGAAAAACAGTGTTTTTACGTTTTATTGGTGCAAAGATGAGTAGTGGTGATATTTATTTTGTACAACATTTGCAACTGCTTTTTATCACTTAATTAGAAGCACCACAAATTAAAATTGTCATGTTATAGGGACTACTGAACAGACATTTAGAAGTTGATTTTAAAATGCAAAGTAATTAAAATTAAAATTAAAATAAAGCTATGTAAACACTTGCATTTTTACAACACTACAAGTGTGTCTCATCAGGTAATGAAAAGTTCGACACACACTTGTGGTCTTCATCCTCACTTGAACACTTGGGCCAAATACAGGAAATACGTCATATAAGTAGTCAAGTGGTCAAGTGCAAAGACCACAAGTGTGGGTATTTGGACAAGGCAAGTGTGGGTTTAGTGTGCGTTAAGGGCACTGCTCTCTGGCGTTTTTAAGACCTGGGACAGTCTTGCGCACTTACTTCCTGTCGCGCGCACGCGCTCTCAAGTGGCCAAGACCGCCAGTGTGGGGATTTGAACAAGGGGACTGAGGTTTCTGGTTTAGAACAGCTGAACAAATACAGGAAATACGTCATATAAGTAGTCAAGTGGTCAAGTGCAAAGACCACAAGTGTGGGTATTTGGACAAGGCAAGTGTGGGTTTAGTGTGCGTTAAGGGCACTGCTCTCTGGCGTTTTTAAGACCTGGGACAGTCTTGCGCACTTACTTCCTGTCGCGCGCACGCGCTCTCAAGTGGCCAAGACCGCAAGTGTGGGTATTTGAACAAGGGGACTGAGTTTTCTGGTTCAGAACAGCTGAACTGAGTTAGTTCAATCGACTCTGAGTAGGTTGACTCTGAGTTAAGCATGTGCACCATGTCTATGAAAAGCCATGATCAATGGCGCAACAGCGCCTCGACACATCCTGACAGAAACTCCAGCGACGGTCTATCCACAATGCCAGAACTTCCTAGAGGTTCAGGCGGTCACCATATCTCTTTCGCTGCTCATCATGTGGTTCATGGAGATGTGTGTGCGCGCATACCTGGCCGTCAGGTGAGATGTGTGTGTGTGTGTGTGTGTGTGTGAGTGTGTGTGTCTGTTTTAGAAACTGAGAGACTGAATGAATCTCTGTTATGCCGCAGGCCGTATATGGATGCTGTGGTTGCCTTGGTAACGCTGATGCTGGATACAGGATTGCCCTGCTTCCGCGGTCAGACCATCAAACTGCTCAAGTGAGTTCAAAACAACTAACAGTGGAGCAGAAGGGAAATGAGATTTATATTTGATTCATATTGGAAAACATATTTGATTTATATTGAAAAAAATAAATGTTTAGAAAAATCAAGCTAAAAAAAATCGAGGATTTGAATGAGATTAATTATTACTGACTTTTTGAAATATTAAACACAAATCATGAAACATGGAAAATTAGTGAGTTTTTACAGAATTATTACAGACTTACTAAGAAAGCATCATAACAGATGGCAAGAAAATCTCCAGAAACACCCACATTAATGAGATATTTATTTAATGGAGACGAATGAGATTTATGGTTTTCCTTGATTGTAAATTGATTATTAGGCAATTGAATATTAGGCATTTTTTTTAAGTTTGTCCTTGAAAAATATTAGAAATTTTATCAAATATCAAATCGACATTTTATATAACTGTTATTGTTATTTTTGTATTTTTTTGTATTATTTTTGTTTTTTATTTATTTATATAGTTTGTTTGTAGAGATATTGTTAAATTATTGTATGCAATTCATTAAAATATTATTATGATTATTTAAAATTTATTACTTGAGTTTAATTAATTAATTAATTAATGGATAGCTTGTAGTTTGTTGATATAAAGTGAATCATGTGTGTTGTAGGCAGCGTTTTAACCCTGGAGTGAGTGAGAAGGAAGCAGCAGCTTTTATCATCAAAGTCATTCAGAACTGCTTCCTGAGCAGCAGGTCAGTGTCTCTCACACACATTAATGCATGTCATTTCCCTGACAATGTTTCAGTAGGAAAAACTGTGCTTATAACATAAATAACATGACATGAAATGTTTTTCATTTGTTCCAGGAGCAAAACATATGACATGATCCAGTACTATCAGAACCAGATCCCCTACTGAAGGCCAGAGAAACGTGAGTGTGTGTGTTTCTCTTACTGTCTCTTAATGCTAAATTGCACTGCTGTCTCTGTCTGGTGTGTTTGTGCACTTTATACACCTGAAATGTGTTTGCATGGATTTATTCGCACCGATATCAGCACTTACAAGACGTTTTCTGCACACGTCACACTGTCTGCTGCATGATGGGTTTTGCAGTATGTGACTGTTTATTGATCAGTTGATCGTACAGTGTGACTAATCTTTGTTTGCTCATTTATACGGATCGATTTTCTACCTCTCTTTCTGTTCTAATCTGTTAGTTTGGATTATTTATTCTGTGTGTGTGATATTTAATAAATGCCCACAGTAGTCGCCTGTACACTTTTGTAATCTGGCATTTTGTGCATTTAATGTAAAAACGAGTGAGCCTTCAATTTCAGTGCATTCAATATCAAACTCATTTGAGCACCACAATCGCTTCCTTTAATCAGTCAGTCCCAGCGGGCACCTTGATGGTGAAAAAACAAACATTGACATCAAACATTGACGTCAAAAATGCAAATCAAACCTCTTCACATCCACACACTGATGTAAAAAATGCAATGCTATGAAAGAAAAGTTCTATTCAGCAAACTTGAATTCAATAATACAGATGTAAATTCAAAATGATATGCACCTATTCTGATTGCGAACAAAGATCAATATAGTCCAGATCTCAATCTGAATTAGATTTTCTGTGCAGCGCTACTCAAAATTGGCCAAATTCTGTAACATTCTGCATTATACAGCGAATCGTGGTTTTATGCCTGGATTACAAAGGACGTGTGTGTGGATGTGAAATGGACATCAAGTTTCTGACGTCAGTCTGATTTGGATATTTGACCTGTGTTTTGACGTCAGTGTTTGAAGTCAATTCGATGTCCTCCCAACATCAAGTTCCCCCTGGGATGGTGGTCGAATGGACATCAATGTGTGGATGTCAAATGGACATCAAGTTTCTGACGTCAGTCTGATTTGGATAATTGACCTGTGTTTTGATGTCAGTGTTTGAAGTCAATATTTCAGGTCTTTTGAACCTCATTTGCCCACTGGGACACGTTTCAAAGGGAGATGTGGCAAATGCATGCTGTTCGAGGCCCCAGTTAAGAAAAAATGCTACATAAACTTAATCAGGCTGACAAAGAATTCATATTATGCAATAAATATCAATCAAACACACAAATCACTGATTTCAATGTGATATGACATCCATTTGACGTCTAAACCATGACATTGATTTGATGTAAACAATGTCAAACATATTGACCTGTATATACATTAAACCGATTTTAGCGTGAGTATTAACTTCATATTTTCACCCGGTTACCACTGGAAGAAACTGCTGTCCAAACTGACCTTAAAATGATGTTACACGGCATCTTGATCAAGATCATTTGACGTCAAATTAATATCAAGGTGCCCGCTGTATTTTTTCATTTCATCTGGACTGTTCGCTTCATTATTTCCCCCATTATTTTAGATGAAGTGCTTTGAGCACCAGCTGAAAACAATTCAACTTAACATTTAATGACCACCTGTATAATAAATGAGAAAATTCAGACATTAAGAATGGATTCCAGTGATTAAAACAACAGATAATCTGCTGAGCACCGAATGCGCTGAACTCTGAACTTTAAAGAGTCTCGAATTTTAAGATCTGTTCACATATAGCTTTGTCATCATCGGTGTATCGTGAAAGTCCCTCTCTCAGACCAGCAAACTGATATTTATTTAAATGAATGAATATTCATCTAATTACTTATATATGAGATTTGTGTGGTTATCCTAAATGTAAGTGCAAATGTTTGGGTAAATGATAATTCCTGTGTGCAAACGTTTTCACACACTAACAGTTAGTCAAAAGATAATCTTTTCTGACTGGGTTATAAAACTTTGGCTTTGTTTGCTGTTGTTTTATGTATTGTAGATTTGTGTTCTGGACTCTTGTTGTTTAAGGACGTACCAAAGCAGCTTCATCAGTTCATGACCTTCACCGCAAAATAACTGAACACAAAGTATAGACAGTAATGAAAAGAGAGAGAAATCAGAGAGAGAGAGAAGAAGGTGTTTCATCACTTACAAAGCAGCGTTATCAGTTGATGATGGCCATCGACACAAAAGAGCCCTTAAATATGCTACTAATTGAACAAAAAGCTTTAGACAGGAATGAAGAGAAAGAGGAGGAGAGAGAAGAGAAGAAGAGGACCGATGCCGATTCTCTCAGTAGATGCTGCAGCTCTCTGGAGAAGAAACACCTCCCGTTAGTGAACTAAAACTGAAGATCCATCGCCTGGAAGATCATCCAGCTTCACGGTGAGTGACGGATCTGATCACATCTGAGAGCACATGCATTCATTTGTACATGAAATATATGAAACGATTGTATTCATTTCTTAAAGGCGAGATTTTCAATTGTGTATAAAGGTTTTGTCTTAAGTAAATGTTTTATTATTTTATCTTTTGCATGAAATGTAGTAGTGGAAGTGATGCTGCTTATGAAAAAAGGGTAGGTGATAAGCCTTCAGCCTTTACCTTTTTCATTTAATGTGTAAAATCATCTATAAATATTATAGAATTGTGCATTAGGGTTATTATAGTTGACTAAAAACAAACAAAAATAGAAAAAATTTTTGTCATTTGAAATAAAATACACTTTAACTGAAACAAACAAAAAAATATATATTATATATATATATATATATATAATATATATTTTTTTGTTTGTTTCAGTTAAAGTGTATTTTATTTCAAATGACAAAAATTTTTTCTATTTTTGTTTGTTTTTAGTCAACTATAATAACCCTAATGCACAATTCTATAATATTTATAGATGATTTTACACATTAAATGAAAAAGGTAAAGGCTGAAGGCTTATCACCTACCCTTTTTTCATAAGCAGCATCACTTCCACTACTACATTTCATGCAAAAGATAAAATAATAAAACATTTACTTAAGACAAAACCTTTATACACAATTGAAAATCTCGCCTTTAAGAAATGAATACAATCGTTTCATATATTTCATGTACAAATGAATGCATGTGCTCTCAGATATATATATATATATATATAGTTCAAACCCACGATATTATTATTATTTTTGGTGAGATGATGTTCTGTATCATCATACAAAAATATGATTTTTACATATATAATCAATAATATAATATGTAAGCAGGAGTGTTTCCGAGACTGTCGTTTTTGCCTGGCAGATAATAAAAAAAGGCAAAAATTCACATTAAGGAGGATCTGAGCAATTTCTAGAGACCAGCATATCATAGAGACTCCAATCAACCACCAAGAACTTTCTAGCATCATGGTGCAATTTGCATGTTTCGAGTATCAAAGCACAACTCGCATTTCTTCAGAAAGTGTAAAAATTATGCAATCATGCGCAACTGCTCTGCCTTTAAAAGTAAATACACAAAACAAATGCAGCAGCTCACATTTCCATTTTCCCCTCAGTAGCATCTTCTGCCTGTGTTGAAACAATCTCGATTGTATAATGCATTATATATAAATAAAGCTGACTTGACTTGTGTTGCAGGTCACAAAGATGCTGGCGGTGGTGGTGGTTCTGTTCGCTCTCCTCTGGATGCCGTATCGGACTCTAGTGGTTGTGAATTCGTTCATGGATCCGCCGTATCTCAACACCTGGTTCCTGCTCTTCTGTCGCATGTGCATTTACACCAACAGCGCCGTCAACCCCATCATCTACAACGCCATGTCGCAGAAGTTTCGCGCTGCTTTTAAGAGGCTCTGCGTCTGTAAAAGCAGGTCAGATCAGAGCCGAGCAAGCAAAAGCACTGTAAGTGTTTATTACAGCGTCATAAAAGACTTCTCCAGTGAAAGCAGTATGAAGAAACACGGCAGTATGAAAACAGACACGCTTAGCCCTGCTTGATCTGAGCACATTAAAGGAATAGTTCGGCCAGAAATGAAAATGTGCTCACCCTCAGGCCATGAAAGAAGTAGATGAATTTGTTTTCTTCATAGGAACAGATCTGGGGAAAATGTAGCATTGCATCACTTGCTCACCAATGGATGCTCTGCAGTGAATGGATGCCGTCAGAATGAGAGTCCAAACAGCTGAGAAAAACATTATATGAGTCTATCCATAATTTACATTTTACATTTACATTTAGTCATTTAGCAGACGCTTTTATCCAAAGCGACTTACAAATGAGGACAATAAAAGCAGTCAAAACTAACAAAAGAGCAACAATATATAAGTGCAAATGACAAGTCGCAGTACACGTACGTCAGTACACGTAGCAAGGTGTGTGTATATATATATATATATTATACACACACACACAGAAAAACAAATAGAAACCGGTCTGTAGTTCTCTAAAAGAGTTGGGTTAAGAGTTAATAATAATAATAACATAATAACACTTAATAATAACACTTCCTCCAGTGAAAAAGTGGTCTGGTCTGAATCAGGAGAGAAATCTGCACAGATCAAGCACCGTTTACAAGCCAAAACAGCTCTAAACAAATATGTGTGTGGATTTTGGTGTGAGAGACAACAGGAGACTGGAGGAAGCGTTATTATGGAGGAAGCGTTATTATGGATTATGGACTATTTTTGCACATCCGTTTTTAGAGTGCAGTGTTAGATCATGCCTCCATGCCATAAATATCAGATCCAGCCCCGTATGCAAGATCCTGTCAGAAAATGTCCGTTTTGTCTGGTAACAGAACAACTAGTCAGCAAAATTGTCTAATACCCAAAACCCGTTAAAGGGGTCTGCCGCCGCCTTGACGTGGAGACGCTGTGTTTCGTTTTGAAAGCGAAACTAATTAGTTTGGTCTTCCAAAAGAGGACACAACTAGAAATCAGTGGTTAAGTTGTATTTACAACACT
>NW_015664692.1:38459-60933 GCF_001515625.1 Sinocyclocheilus rhinocerous
GGACACTGCATCACAGTATGGTAGGGGCATAACATTTCCGTCACACGCTTGAGGTATTCGACCAATCACAAAGCACTGGATAGCTGGCCAATCACAGCACACCTCGCTTTTCAGACCGATGAGCTTTGTAAAAATCGACGCGTTTCAGAAAGGCGGGACATAGAGGAGCAACAATCATGTATACAGTATGTGGAAAATAATGTGTTTTTTTTTTTACCTTAAACCGCATAAACACATTTCATTACACCACATACACAAAATAATGTTCTTTTTTAGCAACATCATATGACCCCTTTAACAGCAAGTCTTGTCTGGTACCCAAAACTGTATTAAAAACTGTCTTTTATCAGCCACGAACTTCCCATAAACCTTGAATTTCCATAAACATTCCCTCTTATCTCTTATTCATGAAGACAAACCACACATCATAAGACTAAACAACGATGGAAAAATAATATAAAAAAATAAATTAATGAATTAATTTGTATATAAATGGATAAATGTTTATTATAAATGATTGTGATTAAATAGAATAATAAAATTATTGAATGATAAATGATTATAAATGAATGAATGAATGAATGAATAAATGGATAATAATTGCATTATAAAAGAAAGAAAGTAAAACACAACACAAATGTATGGCTGCTCTCTTGAAGCAAAACACAGTTTGCATTTGAGGATCCTTAGATCTTTCAGCAGGAAGTGAAGGTTTGAAGTTAAAACACTTTAATGCTGGATTAGTTTCAGCTTTTGTCTTCTCCAGATGTTAACTGATGGACTGGAGTGGTGTGGATTACTTGTGGATTATTGTGATGTTTTTATCAGCTGTTTGGACTCTCATTCTGACGGCACCCATTCACTGCAGAGCATCCATTGCTGAGACACTGATGCAATGCTGCATTTCTACAAATCTGATGTAGAAACAAACTCATCCTAATCTTGAATAACTTGAGGGTGAGGAGATTTTCAGTTTTGGGTGAACAGGAGTCTCTAAATGATGAAAAGTGAAAATAAAGGATGCAGTTCATGAACAGCAAATAACACATTGAAATAAACATCAAATTTTGAAGTAGAAAAATCAATTTTTTTTTTTTTTGAGGAGTCTCTAAATGATGAAAAGTAAAAATAAATGATGCAGTTCATGAACAGCAAATAACACATTGAAATAAACATAAAATTTTGAAGTAGAAAAATAAATAGTTTTTTTTTTTTGTTAAAACATACTTCAATAATCTTTGTTTTATTTACAACGTAGAAAAGTAATTTTTACAGTGTATATATTTCTGTATAAAGTTTGGTGGTGTCACAATGATATTACAGTAAAGTTTAATACAGTTATTGCATGTAAATGGTGAATTAACATATGTCACTGTGGTTTTAGTGTTCACTAGTATGTAGATCCATAGAAACACAGTAATTATTAGTGCTGATAAATAGGAGAAATAATTCAGTTATTTAGCACTTTGTGTGTTCGCATGCCTCTGGTATGTTTAAATAAAAGTATGAATCAAATGCTCAAAGGGACCATATCAGATGGAAACAAATTCTCATTCATCATCTAAAATAATAGTTGTGAAATTGTGAAAACAAACTATAACTTTCCGAACTCAAAACTGTCACTCCAGACCAAAAACTAAAACCTTAAAAGTCCTTTTAATGTTACGTACAATGAAGTTTTTGAAGATCAGAAGTGGTTGTACAGTAAATGAGGTTTTTGAACCTTGAGGAGGATGTTTTGAGTTAAGAAATGTTGTACATTTGAAACGTTTATTTTTTTAATGCTCTAATAAACTTTAAAAAACATTCAATCCCTCATGATATGAAAACTTTATCGATTATTATTATGAACCTGACAAGCAAAAAGAGTCTAGTCTGGGTTATTAAAACTTGAAAAAAAAAAAAAAATTTCCTTTAAATAGATGTTAAATGAAATACAATAAGATATTTTAAAAATGTATTTAACTTATTTCAGCTAGATGTTAAGGAAATAAAACTGATTTTTTAAACTTATAAATGAATAAAAAACTATAAAGAGTGATTAAAAACCAACTAAAAATGATACAAGCATTCAAAAAAATACTAAAACTTTAACTAAAATTAAAACAAAAACTGATAATATAAAAAAAAAACGAATTCAGACTATTAATAAAAAACTATAATAGTATCTCAGTGATACTATGACAGTATACCTGTAATATCATCAGTGATATTCTGGTCTGTAGATATGGCTGTTTATTGAATTTGCTCCCTCATGATATGAAAACTTTATCAATTATTATTATGAACCTGACAAGCAAAAAGAGTCTAGTCTGGGTTATTAAAACTTGAAAAAAAAAAAAAATTTCCTTTAAATAGATGTTAAATGAAATACAATAAGATATTTTAAAAATGTATTTAACTTATTTCAGCTAGATGTTAAGGAAATAAAACTGATTTTTTAAACTTATAAATGAATAAAAAACTATAAAGAGTGATTAAAAACCAACTAAAAATGATACAAGCATTCAAAAAAATACTAAAACTTTAACTAAAATTAAAACAAAAACTGATAATATAAAAAAAAAACGAATTCAGACTATTAATAAAAAACTATAATAGTATCTCAGTGATACTATGACAGTATACCTGTAATATCATCAGTGATATTCTGGTCTGTAGATATGGCTGTTTATTGAATTTGCTCTTCAGTCTCTGTTTTGTTGTATTATTGAACACTGTAATTTTCATCCAAATGTATTGATATCCTGAAAAAAATGGCAAAAAAGTTCAGAAAATAAATGTAGCCTGGTGCTTCATATCCGCTTGAATCCTTTACTTGTTTTCATCTGTCATTCTGCTTCACTTTAGGTTTTCATTCCTGACAGTCACCAGGTAAAAATAGCTGCTTCATCATTTCCAGTGGGAATAAAAGCACGCGTGGGTCTCTATATCCACCGCATCTGATCAAACACATCTAGGGGTCACATTTCTCTGAACTGAAACTCCATCAGTATCTGTTATTTCCACTTTGCCTCACCATCTTCTCCTGTTCTGTTTTTAGTTATTTTTGTTTGCTTGATTTGAGCTATTTTAGTTTATGCTTGAATTTTGTTTCACTCTGTTTTGGATTCTGTCATGCTCTTCGTGTCAGGGATGGTTATTCATAAATAGCACTCTTATTCACCCAGCATTCACCTTTCACTTCTTACTTGCACTAAATGTTTCAAAGGTTGCAACACTCAAACTTAAGCCTGGTAAACAGACAAACTACTGTCTTTCTGATCTCGTCTTGCTCTATGGACATCTCAGAAAAAAAATCCAGTACTGTTCAAACGTTTGGGATCAAATTTTTGTTTGTTTGTTCTTTTGCTTTGTTGTTGAAGTCTGTCATGCTAAGAAAGGCTGCATTTATTTGAACAAAAATAGACAAAAAAAATGTAAAATATTATGACACTTTCAAATAGCTGTGTTCTATGTGAATATATAGTAAAGTGTAATTTATTTCTGTGATCAAAGCTGAATTTTCAGCATCATTACTCCAGTCTTCAGAGTCACATGATCTTCAGAAATCATTCTAATATGCTGATTTTGCTGCTCAAGAAACATTTCTGATTATTATCAATGTTGAAAACAGTCGTGCTGCACAATATTTTTGTGGAAACTGTGATACATTTTATTTTTCAGGAATTTTTTTTTGATGAATAGAAAGTTTAAAAGGACAGCATTGTGTATATATATATATATGTTTTTTAGTTTGGAAGTGAAAGGAAATCCATTGTCAAAAGGACTTTTTTTATTTTTATTTTTTATTTTGATTAAATAAATGAATCAACAAGTAATCATGTTAAATACAGTAATTCTGATCTCAGTATTAATTATAATAATTGTGATTATTTTTTTTTTGCAATAATTGAGCAGCCCTAGTTCCTTAATGCTCCAAGTAAATGTTTGTGATTTTTCATCTGTTTTCCACCAGACAGCAGCCATATCTCCCTTATAAGATAATACTCATCTAAAGTATTATGCATTTTAATATGAAAAAGTGAGTCTTCTTCATTGACTTGTTTATTTGAAATAGAAATATTTTGTCACAACATCATAAATGCCTTTACTGTCACTTTTGATCAATGTAATGCATCCTTACTGATTAATAAAAGTATTAATAAAAAAAAAAAAGACTGACCCTAAACTGTTTACCTAGTGTAGATACTCAGTAGATGCATTCTTAATTTTGGTTTGTTTCCATTTTCCATTTACATTTATGCATTAAACAGATACTTTTATTCGAAGTGACTAACAAAAGAGGATCAAAAACAATTCATAACACACACACACACACACACACACACACACACACAGAGCTACTTTCTTTAAAGTCCACATGTAATCAAAACTGACCCCATTTGGTTTAATGCAATTCATTAAAAAAAAGTTTGTCTAAAGAGTCTTTAATCAAAATCGAATCATTTGCTCCTTCTCTGAAATTACTGTTCAAGAATGGCTGATGGCTGGTTTGATGACTGATTGAACCAGCAACCTTCCAGTTAAGCGTTTAGAGTCTGAGTATGTGTGTGTGAGAGATGTTTCAGTTTGACAATCAGCACACGTTACACCTGCAGAAGAGCACTAATAAAGCTCAGTCCGGTCAGCCGTCTCATAGCAACCGCATCCTCACGCCATTATGATGGAACTGTTGAAGAGCGAGTCAAAGAGCCCAGAACAGAACATCTGAGGTGCTGCAGAGAAAGACACTAGGATGTTAATGAAGGACAACAATTAAGTGGAAGATGATAATGAATTTAGATGATTCTGAACAAATGTGACCCTGGACCACAAAACCAGTCATAAGGGTCAATTTTGTGAGAGTCCAAACAGCTGATAAAAACATCACAATAATCCACAAGGGGGAAAGCGGGGCACAAAGTAACACGGGGTAAAAAGTAACAGACTTTTTAGATAGTTGCAGAGGGTTAACCATGACGTGCTTCCGGGCTTTTCACCACACTGTCAGCAGATGTCTTCCCACCATCTTTCAAGAAATTTCGGCGAAGTTTGGATGAGAACCACAGGAGAAAATCTTTCAGTAGCATGTAAGTATTTTTTCTTATAGTACTGTAGTTTTTTTTCGATTTTTGAAGAATGTGTGAAAGTATGTTAGTCCAAACTTATATTATTGTGATTATCGTCTTCTTGGCTAAAAGATGGTACCATTTTGAAAGATGTGAAAAACGCATAGTGATCGCTAGCCTGTGCTGAGGTAAACACGACACAGCGGGTGTTACAACAAAGCCACACATTGCGTACATCAATAATCGGCAATCTCAGAGTGTATTAGGCTCAGTACAGTTTGCACAAACATTTGATGCATTTCTTTTGTTCACAGAGTGAGAAATAGGAGAAGGTCCACAACTAGGGGAGTGACTAGGGAAGTTTTGAGTTTGGCGGCCAGGGAGGTGGAGAGAGGCAGGTCCTTACGGAGCGTGGCAGATACTTACGGCATCTCCCATGTAACTTTACACCGCTTTGTCATTTGTAAACAAAAACTGCAGGAGCAGCAACAGGGTAGAAATCCACCACTACCTCCAGTTGTCAGGGTTCTGTCACTTCGGTCTAGTTTATTCATGGTTTTGTGACGAAGCCCTGACACTCCCGTCTTGTCTTGTCTTCTTGTAAGAGCACAGCTTCGAGTGTGCTCGAGCCGTGCGCTCTCTTGTCTGCGTATCTTGTTTCATGTTGGAGCGTGGTGTTCGGATCCCGGCACTCATGTCTTGTTCAGATTCAGTTTCGGTTTGGTGTCGGGGTTCGGACACTCGCACTCCATGTTCTGTTTTGTTGTGGGAGCGTCCGGTCTCGAGTTCGCTCGGTCCTCGTGTCTTGTGTTGTTGCACACAGCTTGTGTTTTCGGCTGTGTGCTTTCATGTTATGTCTTGTGCTGTGTAGCACGCAGCTTGTGTTTTTCTGAGTTTGTCGTCGAATGTTGTGTGTGCCTTGTGTCCTACCTTGTCTTGTCCAGCCTTGCCAGTCGGTTTCTCCTCCGGCCAATCAGTGATCAGCAGGGTTTACACGTCACATTTTGGTAACGGTACGGCTCGCCTTGGACCTCCACTGAAGTGATGCAGGTAGTGACGATTCTCTCCAGCCAATCAGTGATCAGCAGGGTTTACACGTCACATTTTGGTAACGGTACGGCTCGCTTGGAACCTCAGCTGAGGTGTTACTGAAAAAAGTGCCAGGTACTGTGCACAGTGGAAAACCCCCCAAAAACGAGCTGTGCCATACCATGCAGTGGAAAAGCGCCATTTGTCACATCGCGGCACACCACACACTATAGGAGCAAAACGGTTAAATCTAGGATTTTTTATCCTCATGTTTGTGGTCTCTCACATTTTGAAAATCTTATAAGATTTTAAAAAATCTTTTAGTGTGTACCCAGCACAAGATGAGAAGAATTATTGCTCTGGTCTTACATTCAAGTGCATGTTTCTGTTATAAATGGTACGTCAGTTTGTTTGAATGCTTAGGAAAAAAATAATAATGCATGGCCGCTTAGAACTTCCGTAGAATAGGCCTACAGGGTTCACACAGATAGTGTTTTGGACACGAGACAGGTCAGTGGAAGTTTTTTTTTTTATTAAAGTGCAAGGTCTAGAGACGTGTTTTAGAAGCTGAATTTCTTTGAACTTGAGCGCCGTGTTTTAGAATGAAGTTTTATGCGCGAGAATTATGTGCAAGAAGCTGCTATAAAGACCCGAGACGAGAGCGCAGCATTCAAGACGTCGAGTAGCGCATTTACATTGAAATACAATGGAAAAGTACAGCAGTGGAATGAAAAAATGCGTTCTGAGTGAATGACCTTACTAAAAGCTACTTAGCAAATACAGATGGCGGAGTATTGAATAAAACAAAATCGTATAGCCACCAAATTCGAAAATCTGACATCCAGAAAAAAAATATGTCTTAGGCAGCAGTTTCACCACAAATACAGACAAGTGATACCACCACAACCACCGGAAATACTTAATTGTGTCTGCTTTACAATGAAACACAAGCTCATTGCGACCGATTCCCTGACATAATACATTAATTGCGACCCATTTAACAGATGCATCATTTTAAGTTAGAACAAATTGAACAGCAACAAACAATAACAATACAGCGATATAATTAACTAACTACGATCATCTAACCCTCTGTTAAACATTGAAAAATTATTTCATCATAGCTTACTCAGTGCTGCATTTTTAGTTGCACCGCGGGAATTTGTCAGAGATGTAACAATTTTAATGCGACTTTGAGAAACGGACTGTCTTAAATTGTTGCTATAGTAGCATCATATTAATGCTAGAAAGCCTATGCATTTGGCAACTATATTTTTTAAATAAACCATAATATTTCATAATTACAATCTATTTTCACACTCATCTTGGGGAGGGGGCGACGCCAACGTTGGTGACACTGGTAGCAAAACTATCCCCTTTCAATTTAGGCTTTGACTGGGATTGTGATTTCCAGACATCCTTTGGTTTACCAGTTGTTCTAATCTCTACATTTTGAACGGACCCAAATATTGGATCTGAAATGATTTTAACTTGGTATTCAACGAAGTTTACAACATCACTAAATTTAGCTTTTCGGCTCTGTCTTTCCATGATATCACATGCAGTTGTTCTTCATTTTTCTCTGAGTTTAAATGGAAGCTTTAGAATTACTGCTCTCATGTTTGTTGGCATGTCTAGTTCTTGCATGTACTGTAGATCTGCCATCGCATTGCAACACCCACGTAAAAAGAGTTCATAATCTTGAAGAGCTGTGATATCTTCATACCTGATCATGGGCCATCCAAGCACCTTCTCCATATATGCAGCAGAAACAAAATAATCTTCTCCAAACTGCTGTTTAAGCACAGCTTTAGCTGTATCATAACCTCTTTCAGGTGCCATATTCATACAGCTTCGAACAATTTCTTGGGCGCCCTCTTGTGTACCTTTCAAGAAAATACAAGCAATCACCCTTTTTATTTGTTTTTTCCTCCACACAATGTTTAAAAGCCTTGGCGAACAAACTGAATTGCAAGTGATCCCCTTCAAACACTGGAATCTCACGTGGCGAGTGTTGAGACTTTTGCTGCAGTATTAGCAACTCTGTTATTTCTTGGTGTTTTTGAAGCACATTCTGTGTGAAGCAAGAAGCAGTTAATCTAGGTCTTGAAGATGCATGTTGCTGTAAATGATGAGATGATGCATGTTGTGAGGTAACGTGTACTGCTTTGCAAAGTAGACCTTGGCTGTGTCTCAACTTCTGGATGAAGAGATGCAGTTGCTGATTTTGCTTGTTTGCTGACATAGGATTGCATTCCATCCACTGCAATGCTGTCTGCTCGTTGTTCAAAAGTCCTGAGCACAGATAGCTTTGCATTGGAGGCTGCGATTTTTGCATCAATATCCATTTGTTCCTTATGCTTCTGTAACATTTCCAATTGTTGCTCAATATCATGCTTCGCTTTTAAAGACTCTGCGTGAGCGACAAGAGCGGCCTTTTCTACTTCAAGCTGAATGCGTGCAAGTTGCACAGAGCCATTAGATTTGCTGGAGCGTGAACTGTGGCGGCTACTTTTGTGGCTTGAAGTGCGAGTGCGACTGCTGATTAATTTAGCTGGCAGCACGATCACATTCCTCCTGTAGCTTATGCAACCATTTATTTACCACAGTGCTGAATTCCACAACCCATGTCATCAATTTTTTTTCTGTGAACCAGGTTTCACGCCTGTCCTTCTCTTCATCAAGCAATAAAACAATCAAAGACTCGTGTGCTTCTTTTGCTTCTTTGCATTGCGTTGTAAACTTTTCGAACATACTTTTGACCTCATTTTCATATTCTCTGTTACTCATTTACTCTTGTATAGTCTTTTTCAGTTGGGATGCTTTGTCAAATTTTGACTTTCTTTGTTTCTGTAAAATATCGAGTTTTGCCATTATCCCTTTTGCAGTAAGCTTAACCTCTCGTTTACGTACAGATGATTCAACATTTTCACCATCTGCTTTCCGAGTTTGAGCCTCATCATGCTCGATTTCAGAACCAGGAAACTCTTTTTCATCCGCCATTTTTAAACCTTTAAATACTCACTGCATATTTACATCAAACATCACCTTAAACACCACAAACATGGGCAAACGTAGGCATTTCAAAAGATAAAACAGTTCTTAGTTTCACAAACACCCTTTTTTTTTTTTTTTCATTTTGCGCTTTAATAAGGCAATTCGATTCAGATTTATTTGTATAGCTCTTTTCACAATGCATAATGTTTTCGAGACGCTTCACAAAAAGTGTGTTTCAGTGGCACAATCAGGAAGTAATCTGTCAGAAATTAGTGTTTAATAGTACTGTAATATGTAATTAAATGCTTCTTCAAAAGGCCGTTCACACAGACACAGATCTGTTTATTTATTTTTGTGCACCGTGTCATCAGGCTGTACGTGGATGCTGCGGTTGCCTTGGTAACACTGATGTTGGATACAGTTCCGCTTCTGTGTAGAGAGCGTCAAAGTGATGCTCCTGTGTATTTTAGAAGTACAATAAATATCCTCAGACACTAGAGGGCGCTGTGACTGTTTATATTACCCAAAAAAACAAAAACCCCACAGCTAGTGGCTGAAACCAGTCAAATCAAAACCATCAATGATGACTGGAGTTACATTGTATTTTTAGTGCTGTCTAGCACATTTATCAGTGCTGCAGTGACGCATGTCTGATATTTTATTTAATTCACCTTTTATTTAACATTTATTCAATGCAACATGTATTTATTTTAAAGAACATTTCAGATCATTTGAGCTCTGAATGTTCAGTTAGTAATTTAAAGCTGCTGCTCACAGTGGGATTTTTAATGTCGGTGTCTGTTGAAATCATTCAGAATGGAAATTGTTAATACAGTATGATCTGCAATGATAAAGTCAGTGAACTGATTCAATTTAATTCCACAACTAAAGTTCATGCGATGTTCTGATGTGTGTGTGTGTGTGTGTGTGTGTTATATCTGAATCTGGAGGATCACTTATATCATTGTTATGTACAGTATCATCATATCACCCAGCCCTAAAACTTGCTTTGTGTTAAAGGCAGTAGACCTTACAGAATGACTTTCTGTACAGCTGATTTGAAGTATTGTAAAAGTGCTACACAAATAAATTTGACTTGACTCGATAAAAACATTTTTAGAGGTTTAGTCCGGTTGTTAGGGTGATCAGTGAGCTTCTTCAGTGAAGTCCTGTTTCAATAATGTCTGAAATTAAAGTAATGTTGCATTTTATATATTGTCTTTACACAACATCAAATCATCTCTGGATTTATTTATCATTATCAAAAAAAAAAAAAAAATTCATTTTCATTTCTTCTTCTTTACTACTTTATTTCTGTTATTTTCTCTTTAAAGGGGTCATATGATGCGATTTCAATTGTTCCTTTCTCTTTGGAGTGTTACAAGCTCTTGGTGCATAAAGAAGATCTGTAAAGTTGCAAAGACTAAAGTCTCAAATCCAAAGAGATATTCTTTATAAAAGTTAAGAGTTAACCACACCACCCTAAAACGACGCGTTCTAACATCATTATCAAAAAAAAAAAAAAATGTACAGTATATATAAAATATACATTTTAAGACTATCACATTGTTTTTTAACAATATGCAGTTTTTCATTTTCATTTCTTCTTCTTTACTACTTTATTTCTGTTATTTTCTCTTTAAAGGGGTCATATGATGCGATTTCAATTGTTCCTTTCTCTTTGGAGTGTTACAAGCTCTTGGTGCATAAAGAAGATCTGTAAAGTTGCAAAGAACCGCATAAACACATTTCATTACACCAAATACACAAAATAATGTTCTTTTTAGCAACATCATATGACCCCTTTAAAAAACAGCTGTTTGGTTTTTTTTTTGATAGCAGACTCCGGTAATATAAATGGAAACTAGAATATTAAGGCAGATGCTGTGGTGGTGAAATTATTACTGACACTAAGACACGTTATTAACGTTAACGTCAACAGCCAAAAAAGTTTCACAGGATTATGAACTTAAGTTACACTCTAAAAAAAAGCTGGGTTGCAAACATGAGGTGAGGGCGGTCCCGGGCGCAGATTTTTTTATATATGTAATATATATCTGTTCATTTTTAGATTTGTATTTATGTATATGGTAATATTAATATAGAACGAACGAAGCAACTGGCATGGTTGCCCCCCTGGGAGTTGGTACCCTATGCAAACTGCGTACTCTGCGTATAGGGAGCGCCGGTACTGATGCTTACAGTGCTTCAGATCGGAGTGTGAGCGATGCTGACCCTTACCAAAAAGTAGTATACTTCAAGTTTATTTTATTAAGTATACTAAAGTAAAGTTCAAGTATATTTTTAAGTATACTTTATGTAACAAGTATACAAATATCAGTGTACTAGTAGTAATGCGATAATTATGATAAAAAATGTTCCCATTGAAAATATTTTTTTTCTAGTATTTTTTTCAATTATGGCAGTATTTCATGTTAAAATGGAGACAATGCCTTTAAAATCCAATTTCTGAAGGCAGATTAGTTCCATCTGTTGGGAGTAAAAAAAGAAAAACATCTCCAATTCCATGGTTTAGCCACTAGATTCCTATATAGCTCTATATAAAATGCTTATACATTTTCTAGTTGTTTTTAGACATAAATACTTATTTTATTAAGTTGTGGATTTGGATATATATTTAGAAATTCTCAAAGACAACTTTTTGTAAAAGTTTTTTTTGGGGGGTTGAAATGTCAGTTTTTGCATTCATTTTACTACAGTCAAACCTGATCACAGAAAGACATTTTGTTACATATAACATCAAAGATCAACAAAAATGTAACCCAAATGAACAGAAATCCATATTGTTACAGCCACAGCAGTTCATTCGTGTGTGTGTATGTGTGTGTGTGTGTGTGTGTGTAATAGTGTGGTGTGTGTGTGTCTGTTTTGTACTCTTGATATTTTAGTGTCACCCCTTCATTGCTGTGCACTTTTTTCTGCATCGTGAATGATTTGTAGATTGTACACACAAAAAATTCTTAGTATTTTTGCGTATTTCCCATTCATTTCCGATGGCGTCAAAACAAGTGTGGCGTTTTTTTAATGAACATTTAGCTTTTTCGAATCAAGTCCACTGTTTGTTTGTTTTTTGGTCACATAGCGAGTTTCGTATACCATTCCGATGAAGAAGTTTTTAAATTTCAAAACATTTTTTCCCGGTCTAAAATGACCGAACAACACCAGAGGGTTAAGAAGTGCAATAGAAGCATTCATTGTTAATTCATGTTTGCTAATGTATTTAACTAATGTTGACAAATGAAACCTTGCAATGTTATTATTATTATTACTGCTTTTGTTTTAGTCATGTTTTATAATTTATTAGGCTATGCATTATTATACATATCCTATATTTTGATATAAGCAATATGACTACTATACGCGTCTCTTTATGGGATTTCTGAGTGGTGGAAGTCATGCACGAGTTCATCTGGACGGAAAATCTGATTTTGTCATGCTGAAGCTGTTTCGGTAAATAGAGCTGCACACACACACACACACGCGCGAGCGCACGCATGAGCAACAGCCGCGCGGCGGAGTGATTAATTAATTATAATTTTTAATGGTAATAATTCTTGATAATGTTTAATGATAACTATTTAGTGGGACCTTCAAATAAATTAAGTTTGATTATATATATATTTTTTGGGCTGATTTTCTCTCTCTGTTTTTCTGTCTGTTCCATTAGATACGCAATAGTATTGCATACCATCAGTATGTGGATGCAGAAACTGGGAGTCCTGATCAAGAGCAACGTGTTCTCATTCAACGGGATCTAGAGCAGAAAACTGGACTTCAGGACTGCAGGATTATCTGAGCATCACTAACAGTGACTGGACTCCTCGCTGCATATCTCAGATCATCTATTTTGGATTAGGAGGAGGAGTTTCTTTGGAGAGCATGATTACTTCCAGAGCTGGAATACTAGAGACTAATCTAGTTTTTGTGGGCAAATTCAATTACAGCGGCGGATCCCTCATGTGAACGGAGCAGCGTCTAATTTGTTTTGCTGTAGGACGTGCATTGACTTCTGCAGTTTGTGTGATCTTTCTTCGGCAAAATCAAGAGTTCTGAATGTTCACAATGTGTTTTCATTAAGAACTTTCTCTTGGAACTTTATTCCCTCCATATATTGGGACGAAAGCCATTCTGTTTGCTGTTGGTGTGGAGTTGAATCAAATGGCTCGACCCGGCTCTGGAGTTCTGGTGTCGCTGGGAGGCGGATACTCGTCTCAGAGCATGGCTAGGGTGGTGGTTTGGGAATGGCTGAACGAACACGGCCGCTGGAGGCCATACAGCGCCGCTGTTTGTCATCACATCGAAAACGTCCTGAAGGGAGACGCACGAGGGACCGTCATACTGGGGCAGGTGGATCCGCAACTCGCAGCCTACGTCATAGACCTGCAGTCCATGCATCAGTTCAGACAAGACACAGGTGAGTCACAGAGACATGTTGTTTACTTAGCCTATGTAAAGTGGATTTGAATTGTGAAATGTGAAAATTGGAAATGTGAATCAGTGAATTCAAGTCATGTTGCAAACGTTGAATGCACATGAAAGCCTCCTCAAATTCGGTGCATTCAAGCCTTCTTGGGAAGTTCGTAATTATCATGTCAGGTGCATTCAAGCAAAGTCTTAAGATATACTATGCTTTTACTATGAATGGGAGAAATTGCAACACAGAATAAGCCCCGCCTTCTAAATAAAGAACCAATCGCCAATAGACTGCATTAGTGCCCGCCCACTTTTTCAGTGGCGCTGCGGTTCCGAAATTATTTTTCCCATGGGGATTTTAAAAAAAGTCTTCTTTAAAGCATTATACTCTATGAACCAAACCAACCAGCTACGAGGAGAGTCACAACATTATAAACTTTGATTTGAAGCAAAAAATATTTGAAAACAGACAAAAAAGGCAAAGATACAAGTCTGTGAACGTAACCGCTTAAATGAGGGAAAGAACTACCATCCCATGAAGCATTGCGAATGATATAATTGAATTTAATGTGAAGGAGAAAAATAAAACTTTTAATTTAAAATTTTTTGGTTGTATTTATAGGTACAATATATTTTAAGTTTTTCTGCAAAATACGCATAGCTATACAAATATTTAATTATTTTGAGTGCACAGATTGACTCGATTACATCATTCACAGCGTTTCATGGGAGTGGGCGGAGCTAAAGATCTCTCTTGCACTTTGCTTAATGCGACTGTCTGATTGGTGGGATTTTCTGCACAGCATCATGGGTAATGTGGTTTTTCACTACAAATTTTTGCTATTTAACCCAATTTCTGAAGGCAGATTAGTTCCATCTGTTGGGAGTAAAAAAAGAAAAACATCTCCAATTCCATGGTTTAGCCACTAGATTCCTATATAGCTCTATATAAAATGCTTATACATTTTCTAGTTGTTTTTAGACATAAATACTTATTTTATTAAGTTGTGGATTTGGATATATATTTAGAAATTCTCAAAGACAACTTTTTGTAAAAGTTTTTTTTGGGGGGTTGAAATGTCAGTTTTTGCATTCATTTTACTACAGTCAAACCTGATCACAGAAAGACATTTTGTTACATATAACATCAAAGATCAACAAAAATGTAACCCAAATGAACAGAAATCCATATTGTTACAGCCACAGCAGTTCATTCGTGTGTGTGTATGTGTGTGTGTGTGTGTGTGTGTAATAGTGTGGTGTGTGTGTGTCTGTTTTGTACTCTTGATATTTTAGTGTCACCCCTTCATTGCTGTGCACTTTTTTCTGCATCGTGAATGATTTGTAGATTTGTACACACAAAAAATTCTTAGTATTTTTGCGTATTTCCCATTCATTTCCGATGGCGTCAAAACAAGTGTGGCGTTTTTTTAATGAACATTTAGCTTTTTCGAATCAAGTCCACTGTTTGTTTGTTTTTTGGTCACATAGCGAGTTTCGTATACCATTCCGATGAAGAAGTTTTTAAATTTCAAAACATTTTTCTCCGGTCTAAAATGACCGAACAACACCAGAGGGTTAAGAAGTGCAATAGAAGCATTCATTGTTAATTCATGTTTGCTAATGTATTTAACTAATGTTGACAAATGAAACCTTGCAATGTTATTATTATTATTACTGCTTTTGTTTTAGTCATGTTTTATAATTTATTAGGCTATGCATTATTATACATATCCTATATTTTGATATAAGCAATATGACTACTATACGCGTCTCTTTATGGGATTTCTGAGTGGTGGAAGTCATGCACGAGTTCATCTGGACGGAAAATCTGATTTTGTCATGCTGAAGCTGTTTCGGTAAATAGAGCTGCACACACACACACACGCGCGAGCGCACGCATGAGCAACAGCCGCGCGGCGGAGGATGCGCACAACACGAGCAACAGCCAATAGAGCTCATATAAAGCAGAACACGGTGAATTCCGACTCTCATCTGCTCGTTTAGAGTCAGGAATGTGATCTAGGAAACACTACGCTTATTCAGTCGTTTTGGCGTCCTTTATTCTGGACCTCCGGCTCGTCGTCACGGTTCGGCGGAGACGCTTCACATCACAGGTGACTGATTCCTTTTTCCTGCTTTCTGCGTCCATGCTGTGGTATAACAGGCTCTGCCTCACACGAATTCGAATGCATGTGAGATGTCGTATTCAGGATGAGCCTGGATAAATGAATTCATCATGGCTCATGTCATGTGCGTCCCGTTTATTCCTGGAGATCCGTGAGCGCACGTATTCCCTGATTTCATATCTAGCAATATTCATATCTATGGAGAAGAACGAGATCATTTGTTCGTAAATGAAGATGGATCGAGAGCTGATTTATGAGCAGAACCGGCTCTGCACGTATAAACGGATCTCAGACAGATGCTCGGCTAGAACTGGGTTATAATAGACCAGATCTGAGGCCACATGCGATCGCAATCGCACCCGCTTTATTCTGGTCTGGGTTGCGCTTAAAACAGCACGGGTTTGTTATGATGAGTTTAGCATATGAATCATCAGAGATCTGCAGTTATTGATCACTAATACAGGATCTTTCGTTAGGCTCATGCGTACCAGGAGAAGAGGGATCTCTCTCTCTTTCTGTATGCATATGTGTGTTTTCACATGCATATGTCTGTCATGATTTCCTACAGGTTCTGCGTGTGGTTTCGGCAGGTGCAGTTCACAGTATAACCTACTCATGGCAAAAGTCAAACTGCAATGACATTTTTTTTGTAAAAACTATAAAAAAAAAAAATAAAAAAAAAATTGCTAGGCTACTTGAAATAACATATGATCTTATAACTATGTGGAATGGCTGAACGAACACGGCCGCTGGAGGTCGTACAGCGCCGCCGTTTGTCATCACATCGAAAACGTCCTGAAGGGAGACGCACGAGGGACCGTCATACTGGGGCAGGTGGATCCACAGCTCGCGCCCTACGTCATAGACCTGCAGTCCATGCATCAGTTCAGACAAGACACAGGTGAGTCACAGAGACATGTTTACTTATGTAATGTGGATTTGAATTGAATGTGAAACGGTGCGTTCAAATCAGTTCGCAAATTTATGAGTTGAATGCACTTGAACGCCATTCAAGTCGTAATTACGATTCAGAAACTCTGAACTTTTGGTGCATTCAACTCGAGTTGGGAGTCAGGTGTGTTCAAGCAAAGACTTTAGATATATTAAGAATAAGCCCCGCCTTCTAAATAAAGAACCAATCGCCAATAGACTGCATTAGCACCCGCCCACTTTTTCAGTGCCGCTGGTTCCGAAATTATTTTCCCCATTAATTTTTCCCATAGGGATTTTAAAAAAAGTCTTCGTTAAATTGTTATACGCCATGAACCAAACCAACCAGCTATGAGGATAATCACAACATCACAAACTTTGATTTGAAGCATAAAAGTATTTGAAAAGCAGAAAAAAAATATACAAGATACAAGACTGTGAATTTAACAACTTAAATAATGGAAAGAACTACAATCCCATGAAGCACTGCGAATGGTATATGACGGAGAAATGTAAAACTATTAATTGAAAGTTTTTGGTTGTATCTATAGATACAATGTATTTTAAGTGTTTATTGTAAAATATGCATATATATACAAATATTTTAGTATTTTGAGAGCGTAGGGAGATCAGCGCAATTACGTCATTTGCAGTGCATTCATGGGAGTGGGCGGAGCTTCAGATCTTTTATTGTGCTCGGTTGTGACTAGAAGGGATACAGCCACGGCTGGAAGTGATGCAATATAGATTTTGCAAGACTTGCGTCACTTCTGGCCGTAGCTGCATCCCTTCTAGCCGCAACAATAATTTTCAATGCTGCATCTACTATTGCATCCGCCATATTTTCTCACTGACACGCCCCCAACTGAATGCATTTTTTTCATTTACAATAAAACTAGCTAAGTTGCATATACAAAATATCATAGTACTATGCAATTACAATAAAATACTGTATATAATGATTCAATTTTACAGCACCTTCAGATATAGAATAAATGCACAAAAAAGCAAAAACACACATAGTGTGCATTCTTTATTCATCATTTTGTAGAAGTAGTCTACAAAAAATTAAGCAAGAAAATGGTACATTGCCATCTTGCTCCAATCAAAGTGACTCGCATCTGTTGTCATAATTATGACATCCCAACTCGTAAATACGAACTTCCCAGGAGGACTTGAGCGCACTAAATGTGTAGACTAGTTTCTAACCAGTTCCCACACATCAAAAGCACACCTTTCAAGGTTAAACGTTCAGCAGAAGTGCATCAGCAGAGAGACTGAATGGATCGTTTGAGGGAAGAACTCGTGTGATAGTGCATGAATGCATGTGTGTGTTTGCGGTACGTTGCATTTGAAGTCAGCTAGATGAACAAAGACAGCTTGAGGGTTTTTGGATTGTTTGGGAAAGCTGTGCAGTTCCTACCAAGAGCAGATACTCTCTGAAGACCGTCTCTCTCCCCGCACGCACACACACACACACACACACACACACGCCACACACACGCACACATTCACACACACGCACACATTCACACACACGCACACACACACACACACACACACCACACACACGCACACACACACAGATCGGCGCGTCCCCAGGGCTCTCTGTTCGTATGATGCCATTGCCGCAGGCCACTGTTTTCCCTTATGAGAGAACAAATGACCTAAAGTAGAATGGTTCAGGGTTAAATTAGGACACATGGGATGCTCTGTGGAAAACCGAGCTGTGTGTTATTTTGGTGCATGTTGGTGTTCATTACAGTACAGCTTTTGAGTGTGAAAATTTCCATTTCTATGGCAACAACATCACTAAAAAGTATTTGAAAATTCATGTTTTCCTTCAGAGTTTGGTCAGACAAACAGATGCTCCAGACCTCTAACTCGCATTGGTTGAGTAAATGTTCCTGTATCCTGTATCGACTAGATCAAAGAGAAAGTACTTTAAAGAAGGCACACATTAGCTTTGATGTCGCTGCCATGTGATCTGGATGCTGGTTGCTTCGAAACCGCAGTATTACACTGCAAAATTATTTTCTAAACAAGTGTTTTTGTCTTGTTTTTCAGTAAAATATCTAAACATTCTTAAATTAAGATACTTGGGGATTAAGAAGCAAAAGACACATATGATTAGTCTTTTTCTGAAGAAAAAAAAGATCAAAATTAAGTGACTTTATGCTTTAAACAATAACAAATATCTGTCAGTGGGGTAAGAAAACTAAAACTTGTTTTCTCTTTGAATGAAGTTTATTTTTTCTGACCACAGTGGCTGATGTTTTTTATTAAATTCATTTTGCTATTATTTTCCAAAAAAAAAGGGGAAAAAAGACTTATTACCTTCTCACATAAATGTTTCTTGATTTAAAAATGTTTAGATATTTGTACCAGCGTTATTTTAGTGTCATTGAGATATATTGTAGTTTTTGTTAATATTTTTAAATAAATTAGATTTTATTTATATATTTTCTGCTTTCATGTTAATTTTAGTTAAGGTTTTAGTAATTTTGTTGTGTGTTTTTGTTATTTTTTGTTGTTTTTAAATATGTCTATATATACTTTTTATTAACTTTTATTTTATTGCATCAAGTTAAACTAAATAAAAATGAGAAAGGTTGCCTTGGGAAACTAGCTGAAATAAAATAAGTAAATTTTTTTATATATTTTATTTTATTTTAGTTAATATTTATTTTATTTCAAATTTAAAAAATGTATTGTTTTAGTTAACTAAAATAACCCTGATTTGTACAGTAAAACAAGACAAAAATACTGAGTAAGAAAAAAATTTTTTTGCAGTGAAAACTTCTAAACTAGTTTATGATCTTGAATTTTAATGCAATATACTAATAGATTATTTCATTTGCATTTAAGCCTTTGGCAGGTGTACATTTTATCAATTCATTTAGCCAGCAAGACCTATTCAGACAGCTTCATTATGTTTGATGCATTATTGTCATATTGTCGTAGTTACTGCATTTTGCCTTTATTGGCCCAAATGTGTTTGTGTGTGTACAATTTTGGAGCACATGTGTAATATTCTGGATTGAATGTATGCATGCTTATTTTAGGTGTCCTGGCTCTTCCAGATGGAGCTCTCTTAATAGGCTGTAGAGTTCTGAGATCTCTCTGTTTGTGTGTGTGTGTGTGTGTGTGTGTGTGTGTCTGTGTGTGTCTGTGTGTGTGTGTGTGTGTAATGCTGGTGTCCCTCCCTTACTGCTTGGATATGTGTGATTTTCATTGAGGTTTCCTCATGTGCAGTAAGTATGAAGTATGGGACTGAGTCTAATAAACAGCAGCTGTTGCTAAGGTCATACTGACTTCACTCAGCCCTTCAGAGAAAATTACAAGACCAGAACTCCTCGTTTCCTCAGCCTTATTTCATGTGGGATACAGTACATGTAGAAAAGAGTTTGATGAAAGTGCTGCTCGTCTCTACTGAGATGTTAGGGCATTGTGACTGGTTGCCAGGGCTTTGCTATGTGGTTGTTAAGGACGTTTTTGTCATTTTTAATGCTGTTGTTTTGTTTTCAAAAAAATTTTTTTTAGCACGTTACTTTGTAGAACAGCATTTAGTGTATTCTGACTGGTTGTCAGGGTGTTGCTATGTAGTTGCAATAGTGCTGTGGATTGTTGCCAGGACATTACTAAGTGGTTTTCTAAGGTGGTTTTAAGCATGTTTTTATGCAGTTGCCAGGGTTTTCTAAATGTTTTTTTTTAGCATGTTGTTATGTAGTCACTAAGGGGTTCAGATTCAGGGGCGTGCACAGACCTTTTGAGGGGCATGTGCTGAAACTGAAAAAGGCTATGTATTTTTTAGCTATGTAATATATATAATGTATTACATTATGCATGATAAAATATAAAGATTTCACAGTGATTTGATTCTGTAAAGTTTTTTTTTGGTTACTACAACATTACTGTAATAAAACCATTTTTACTACGTTAATACATTTGAAGACGAGCGGAGAGTAGAATACTAGATAAAAAAATTAGCTAGCTAGAATACATGCATATTTGTTCAGATTGGTTACCAGAGTGTCGCTATGCAGTTGCTGTGGTGCTGTGGATTGTTTCCAGGGTGTTGCTATGTTCTTTTCTTGCATGTTGATATTTAGTAGCCAGGGTGTTCATATCGGTTGCCAGGGTGTTGCTATGCAGTTGCTGTGGTGCTGTGGATGGTTGCCAGGGCATTGCTATGTGGTGTCTAAGGTGTTTTAAGCATGTTTTTATGCAGTTGCTAGGGATTTCTCATTTTTAGCATGCTACTATGCAGTGGCAGGCTGTTCTTATTGTTTACCAGGGTGTTGCTATGGTGCTGTGGATTGTTGCTATGTGCTGTCTAAGGTGATTTTAAGCATGTGTTTATGCATTTGCTAAGGTTTTCTTCTCTTTATTTAACATGTTGCTGTGCAGTAGTTAGGTGGTTCTGACTGGTTGTCAGGGTGTTGCTATGCAGTTGCTGTGGTGCTGTGTGTGTGGTTGCCAGGGCGTTGCTATGGTTGCAAATTTTTCTATGTTGTTTTTGCATGTTGCAATGTGGTTCCTAGGGTTTTGTTCAGCTGTTTTCTGGTCCAGCTGGTGGAAATGCTAAAGTAGCAGCACAGCTCTCATGATTTGAGGAATCATTCACGTCTGGAAGCGGATGATGAACACACTCAACTTTATTACTCACTGTTAGAGATTTCATCACATCTTTGATAAGGAATGACTGCTCTTTGTGTGTGTGTGTGTGTGTGTGTGTGTGTGTGTGTGTGTGTGTGTGTGTGTGTGATGAACGGCAGTGCAGAGGCAGTGTGAGATGTGATTGTGTGTGTTTGGATAGGGTTTGATCTCTGGCCAGACTGAATTGATCTGTTTGTCTCAGGAGAGAGCCTGTGGTTTTCTGCAGCATTGTAGACGTCTTCTCTTACACGTCTCACACAGATTTGAAAAGTGACACTGTAATCATTTGTTTTGTTCAGTTGACTGGTGTGAAGTGTGTACTTTACAGCAGGCCAGAGATATACAGTATTGAAGGGCGTGTAGGATCCGCCAGTCAATATTAATAATCAGTCAATCAATATTAAAAACAAAACTGACCTAAAAACTGAACTGACCCGTTATGCAGTCTTCCTGTAGCACAAACATTAGTGCATGACACTAACAATGCCAATGTCATGGGTTTGAGTCCCAGGGAATGCAGGATTCGAAAAATGTAGGCTATAGCTTGATTGCAATGTAAATCACATGCATCTGTCACATGCATAAATGTAAATGTGAACTTTCGAGGAAATGTACTGTTATTTGCTAGTAGTAGCATACCCTACAACATCTAACGTTAACGATGGGTTGCATAACAATAGCTGTAGAAATTCAGATTATTATTATTGATTATTAGGGGTGCGACGATAAATCGGTTCGTGGATCACTTCTGCGATTTCCGCGAATGCATTGCGATTCTCTCTTGAATTGATTCTTCGAAGTGTCACTTGCTTCCAGTTCCTTACACACACAGACCACTTGAACCTAAAATAATCATTCAAGGTTGAAGCGAATTACAAGAGTGTTCACAGTGGGCTGTGTTTATATTAATCTTGCGTCATAAAAGCATAAAAGCCGAGGTGCAAGTACATTTAACCACTTACATTACTCAGCCAAACGCACAAGTGCTCTTCTTTGTGAGCATTTAAGTGTGCGGTTAAACACTAACCTAGAGCGCCATCTGCTGTTAAAAACTAAGCTCAGAATCGATTCCAGAGAGAATCACGATGCATTCGGAAAATCGAATCGAATAGTTTTATCGTCGCACCCCTATTGATTATTCTTTTTGATGATGATGATGATGATGATGATTATTAGTATTAGTAAACTGATTTTTTTATTATTTTTTTATTTAAATATATATATAAATATATATATATATATATA
>NW_015664692.1:61117-63042 GCF_001515625.1 Sinocyclocheilus rhinocerous
TTTTTTTTTCCCCTGATTTACTTCTTTATCATTATTTTAATAGCATTAATTATAAACCAGGTTATTTATTATTATTATTAGTAGTATTAGTATTTATTTATTCATTCATTTTTAATTTAATAATTAATTTGTTAATTTATCTATTTATTTATTCTTGCTTTTAACTTTAAGTCAGTGCCTGTCATTCTCTACATCTTTATTATTATTTTAATAGTTTTAAAATCATTATTTTAATAGTAATTTCAGCATTTTGTGATCGGCGACTTATTTCTTATTCCGCATATAATAAGAGAGCATATTGATTATAATCAACAGATCTTAAAAAACACTTAAAAAAAAGAAAGAAAATAGGATGGAAAAATAAGAATTCGAAATATTATAATATTGAATAGGAATCAGTTTTCTTGCTGCTAAAAATAAACATTCTGCTGGATAACGAGTTTTTAACTGCAGCAGGCATCACATAGCTGCTTATTTGCATAATTATTTTTCGCAGGACAATCACTGTCACTCATATTGCTGAAAAACATTATAAATTGACCCGACAAACCTTCATGGAAACGCTTTTATGATCGTCAGTCAACGGTGGCAGAGATAAATTCACTAATTTACTAATATTTCATAGCAAATGCAATAAAATAAAACAACATGCCATGGCAAACATATTGAAAATCAGTGTGACTCATTTTTTGTGACTCTTAATTTAATCATAATAGCCTGTGGTCCCTGGTTGGCCAGCCACTTGTGTGTCATGAATATTAATTAGGCTATGTGATATCTGATTGGCTGAAAGGCAGATGTTAGTAGGTGAGCTCTATAGTCATAATAAGATTAGATTAGCTTTTTATTTCAGTCCAGTGCCAAAGCAGCCGGTTGGCTGGCGTTTCTGCTTGGTCATGAAGTTTGTTTTATGCATCTGGCTGCTTTTTGCCCTTCATGCTGCTGTCAAATAGTTTATCTGCCAGAAAGTAGACGGGACGTGTTTCTAGTCGATTCTAGAGGTGGAGGGGTCAGGTGTTTTGTATGATTGTCTTTGGCTGTGATCTTTCGGTTTACCTCAGAGACGATCAGTTGACATGTTAAGATTTTCACAGATCTGTTTTGTCCGTGAGAAGGTGATTTGTGAACTCTCAAAGGCTTATGTATGTGGTGTGTGGTCACGAAAGTGTGTCAGTGTGTTCTTTGAGTACAGTTTTGTGTTGTGTAAGTGTTGTTTGTAGGACATTTACGTGAATAGAGTCTCATACCTGTGTATTCTTACTGAGAATGAAACTTATGAGTGTGACTGTATGTACAGGTAACGTGTGGAGAGCAGTTTCCCAGAAAACACAATAAGGGTTCAAAAGTTCGGGTTCAAAATACTTTTATTCATCAAGGATGGATTAAATTGATGAAAAGTGACTAGTGAGTAAATACATTTATAAAGATTTCTATTTCAAATAAATGCTGTTCTTTTGAACTTTCCGTTCATCTGTGAATCCTGAAAAATAAAATGCGCCACAGTTTCCACAAAAATATTGTGCAGCACAACTGTTTTCAACATTGATAATAATCAGAAATGTTTCTCGAGCAGCAAATCAGCATATTAGAATGATTTCTGAAGATCATGTGACACTGAAGACTGGAGTAATGATGCTGAAAATACAGCTGCGCATCACAGAAATAAATTACAGTTTAACAGAGATTCACATAGAAAACAGCTGTTTAGAATTTTTGGTCAAAAAAATGCTGCCTTGATGAACAGAAGAGACTTAAAACTACTCCTAAAATGACCCTAAACTTTTGAATACTAGTTTATGTTGGAGCCGCTAGTTAATTTCTGCACCGTTAATGAAACAAATCATACAAATCATATTTAAGATGGTTTCCAAACAGGTTTCCTTGTTGCTCCTCCCCTCATCTTCTATTCGTCATGTTCGTCATGC
>NW_015664692.1:64416-65282 GCF_001515625.1 Sinocyclocheilus rhinocerous
CATTTCTGATTATTATCAATGTTGAAAACAGTCGTGCTGCACAATATTTTTGTGGATGTGTTAAACTGATAAAAAGTGACAGTAAAGACATGTATTATGTTACAAAAGGTTGCTGTTCTTTTGAACTTTCTGTTCATCTGTGAATCCTGAAAAATAAAATGCACGCCAGTTTCCACAAAAATATTGTGCAGCACAACTGTTTTCAACATTGATAATAATCAGAAATGTTTCTCGAGCAGCAAATCAGCATATTAGAATGATTTCTGAAGATCATGTGACACTGAAGACTGGAGTAATGATGCTGAAAATCACAGCAATAAATTACATTTTACAATATTTTCACATAGAAAACAGTTATTTTACATTCTAATAATATTTCAAATTTTTACAGAATTTTTGGTCAAAAAAATGCTGCCTTGATGAACAGAAGAGACTTAAAACTACTCCTAAAATGACCCTAAACTTTTGAATACTAGTTTATGTTGGAGCCGCTAGTTAATTTCTGCACCGTTAATGAAACAAATCATATTGTGAAAAATTAAGATGGTTTCCAAACAGGTTTCCTTGTTGCTCCTCCCCTCATCTTCTATTCGTCATGCACACAGATAGCCCCGCCCCCAAACTCACGTCATTGGCTGAGTCCGAACACACCAGAAACTATTTAAACATCAGACACAGCAGCTTTAGGAGTCGTGTGTATTTAACCGGCCGTCTGACAGATGAGTTGTTGAACTTGCAGGGCAGTTCATTACTGCAACCTTTTGTGTATTAATATATTAATATCACGCGCAGAGTTTGCACACTGAAGCATTTTTAAACAATTAACCTGTAAAGGTTATGTAGGAGAGCCAAGACACCCCCCCCCC
>NW_015664692.1:65347-70954 GCF_001515625.1 Sinocyclocheilus rhinocerous
CTCTCTCTGTCGGGTCAGCACTTGTCTTGTCTTGACTGGGGAGATTAATAATAACAGCCAGATGCTTTTTGGCAGCAGCTCCCCATGTGGCCGATCCAGAATGGAGTAGCGTACGGCCACAGTTTCCACTTTGCTCATTAGGAATGACAGCCAAAGGTGCTCTTAGAAGGAACTGCAGTCTCAAGGTAAATTTTAATCAGGCAGAACATGCCACGTCCTTTAGTTCTACTATTTTACTTTCTGACACCAAGTTTGAAACAGGATTATTATTGTTGAATAAAATGAAAACCATCAAAAAAGTCTTTAACTGACATTAAAATGAATAAAAACGATATAGACATATTTAAAAAAAAAAGAATAAAAATGACAAAAACACAAAACTTTTACTAAAATCAAAAAGAAAATGGAAAATATAAATAAAAAGCAATTCTAAATATTAATAAAAATCGAATCTATTATATTTTTATTATAATTTATTATGAAAAATGAATAAAAATACAAAACTATTTTTAAAAATAAAATGCAATTAAAAATATTTATAAAAACTGCATTTTATTATGTTTTTATTATATTTTATTCCATTTATTATATGCATTTTATTACATAACTGCACTTATTATATTAATGATAATAAAATAAAACTGCTTTGTAGATTGTTCTTCTTAGCAATACAGCACCTGGAAAACAAACTAGAAAACTAGATTTATTTATTTATTTATTTATTTATTTACATTTCTTAAAGAAAATGCACGTGATGTCAAAGTCTTTGATTAATATCACCCAGTGTTATTTTAGTATTGAGAAATAGTTTAATTGTTATTTTTTCTGTATTTTGAATTAGTTTATGTTTTTGTATTTTCTGTTTTCTGTTTCTGTTATGTATTTTTTTTTGAAAACTTTTAGTAAGACGAAAACAGAAAATACAAAAACATAAACTAATTCAAAATACAAAAAAAAAACCAATTAAATTATTTCTCAATACTAAAATAACACTAAAATAACATTTTGTAATTTTTATTAGTTATTGTTGCCTATGTAGTTTTATCCATGTTTATTTCATGTTTATTTGTACTTCAAGTTAAACTAAATGAAAATGAGAAATGTTTCCATGGCAACTAGTTGAAATAAAATAGGTTCATTTTTACATTTTATTTTTGTTTCTTTTGTTTCAATGTTTTTTTTTTTTTTATGGGTTTAGTTTTAGTTAACTATAATAACCCTGTTTCACATAATTCTTTGACATGCTCCCAATTCATGCGCTCATCTTAAATAAAAATCCTTCTGACATGTTTTGAAGGCATCAAAATTACAAGCTCCGCCCCCAGATAGTTTGATTGGAGGCTCCGCCCACAGACAGCGTGTGAGAAAAGTGGAGGTGTTGAACCGTTCTGGTTTATGACGGGGGTTTTCCACTGAATATGTGCATGAGCATCTGTGAGATAACGCATTTTGGTTTTCTCTTGCAGGAAATACAGTGGTCTTATCTGAAATACTGTGCATCACTGCAAAGCATCTACTGTACCTCTGAGTTTACTGTAGTACTTCATACAGTATATGTGTGTGTGTGTGTGTGTGTGTGTGTGTTTACTGAAGTGGACTTTGTTGTACCAGCTTCCTTTGGCACAGACGCTCGCGATGCATCTGTGTGTGTGTGTGTGTGTGTGTTTTCTGTTCTTACAGCTCGAGTCTTTTAAGTCTTTTTGTGTTGCAGCTGAACTGCAAGCTCTGCAGTAACTCTCTGCTAACTAGCAGCCTCACAGGGTCAGTGCTGTATCTGTATCTGTATCTGTTGCAATGGTGACATTTTCCGTATCTGTATCTGTATTCGGATACTTGAAGGCCCACCTTTGTTCACAACAATATTCAAAGTCCCCGTGACGTTTCCATTCATTTGTGATTTATAAGGATTATAAAAAAAATATCTATATATTTTTTTGCTCTTAATTTCTACCAGATAAAATATTTTCGAGCTTGGAATAACTAGGAAAATATATAAAAGTATAAACTGTACAAAAAATATATATATTTTATTTTTGATGTATAAAATATTTGAAGAACAAAATATAACAATATTAGAAAATACAACAAAAATATAACAATATTTGAAGCCCCCGTGACTTTTTTTTAGTAATTTGTGATTTATTATTAAAAAAAAGTATACACTGTTTAAAAATGTATAAAAATGCCCTTGGTGCTTTATGAATTTATTAATTTACATGATTTTTATATCCATGTCATAGATCCAAGTTTCAGTTGTTGAGGGTGTGATTTAAATAAGATATGAGTGTATATATATATATATAAGTGCTGTCAAACGATTAATCGCATCCAAAATAAAAGTTTTTGTTTACATAATATATGTGTGTGTACCGCGCTCGGTTATGTCTTCGTCTGTGTGCTCCGGTACAGAAAGGTAGAGTAGGGTGAAAAACTCCGTCTCATTTTCTCTTCCAACTTCAAAATCGTCCGACATCGCTGTTTTACCTTTTTTTGTAAAGGGCTTTTGACTTTCTTTGCATGTTGGCTTTGTAAACTGGGTCGGTGCTTCAGCCTCAGTCACGCGTGACCTTTCCAACGTGATTACGTCATGCGTGAAGTCCAGCTAGTGCAAGATGAGCATCTGTGGTTTAAAAGCATATACATTTTTATTATTTTAGAAAATTACTGATAGTTTCACTAGATAAGACTCTTATTCCTCGGCTGGGATCCTGTAGAGCTCTTTGAAGCTGCGCTGAAATTGCGATTTGGACCCATTGAAGTCCATTATATGGAGAAAAATCCTGGAATGTTTTCCTCTAAAACCTTAATTTCTTTGCGACTGAAGACAGAAAGACATGAACATCTTGGATGACACGGGGGCGAGTAAATTATCAGGAGATTTTCATTCTGGAAGTGAACTACTCCTTTAAGAATGTTTAGATATTAATACTGGAAAACAAGACAAAAATACTGAGGAAGATGCATAACTTTAATGTAACATAAGTCACTTTGGAGAAAAGCACGATGCATCAAATGCATAAAAATGTAAGAACTTAGTAAGAACTCTTCAGAAATGAAACTGCATTGTTTGCAGTGTATTAGTTCTTCATTAGTTCTCTCTCTGTCGCTTTAGGCACAATGCGTCCCGTGCAGCGCAACTTCTACGACCCGTCCTCGGCTCCAGGCAAGGGCATCGTGTGGGAATGGGAAAACGACTGTGGCTCCTGGACGCTGTATGACATGGAGCTGTGCGTCAGCATCCAGAACGCCTACGAGAAGCAGCACCCCTGGCTGGACCTGAGCTCGCTGGGCTTCAGCTACCTGGTGGACTTCGACGCGATGTCCCAAACCAACCGGCAGAGCCAGAGGAAGCGGCGCATCCGCCGACGGATGGACCTGGCCTACCCGCTCATCGCCGGATCCATCCCCAAATCCCAGTCCTGGCCGGTGGGCACCAACTCGGGCACGCCGTGCACCTGTCAGCAGTGCATGCTGGTCCACAGCACGCGGGCCGCGTCCAACGCCATCCTGGCGCTGCAGCAGAGGAGGAAGCTGTACGGGACGGAGGGCGGAGCCACCGCAGCCGTCGTCAGGCAGAGCAACACCTTCGCTGGCACCTCCCTCTGGTCGCCCACGACGACCGTTGCCAAGGGACACCATAACAACATATCGCTGGGTGGTGGAGGCGGCGGGAAGGTGGATATGAATGGGGTGAAATTCCCATGCACCCCTGCGATCGTGACACTTCCGTCCAATCACGCGCTTACTATTAACGGACAGAACAATCTGAACCGGCCGGGAACGCAGCGGATCGCGATGACGGCCAGCCGAGGATCCGTCCCTCCTGGGTAAGAGATGATTTGAGATCATATGTCACTGTTTCTGCTGTTTTCCAAAAGCGTTCCAGAATGCCTTTCCTCTCTCTTAAAGGGACAGTTCACCCAAATAGGCAAATTCTGTCATCATTTGCTCATGTTGTTCCAGACCTGTATGAGTTTCTTTCTTGTGCTGAACACAAAAGGAGATATTTTGAAGAATGTGGGTAACTGAACTGTTTCTGGTCCCCATTGAGTTCAATAGTATTATTTTTAAAATATTATTATTTTATATAATATTTGACTTTTTAATATTTTATTATTATTTATTTATTATTTGTTTTATTAGTTATTAATTATGAATATTTTTATCTATATCTATTTTTATATATCTATCTATCTATCTGTCTGTCTGTCTGTCATTCTAGCGTTCTATCATTGTCATTCTATTGTCATTGTTGTTCTATTGTTCTATCGTTCTGTCTATTGTTATATATACACTGTATATAGGATTGATCATTATTTTGACCCATTTGCACTTCATTGCATCATTCTTATCTTTGTTTATTGATGCTTTCAGTTTTGTAGAGATTGATCAGCTTGAACAGGGAAATAATCAATAGTGTCCTTTTGTGCTGAGACACTGAATCAGTCAAACACACACACACACACACACACACACACGCACGCTGCTGTAAAATTATCTATAAATCTTGTCCTTTCCTCTGAGCGTGTGAAAATCATTGTTTGAGAGCATCTTTGGTCGAGTTAAACCGCATACGTGTGTGTGTGTGTGTGTGTGTGAGAGTGTGTGTGTGTGTGTGTGTGTGTGTGACTTGGTTGCCATCCAGCCTGTGATACACAAGGGGAAGATGAATAATGGATCAAGGCAAAACGGAACCTCAGCAGACACACACACACACACACACACACACACACAGTAAAGAACTTAAAGAAGGGGTGTAAATCCTAGTAAATGTGAAGTGGAGATGTTTTCTAAAACCACTAACACACTTCAGCAGAAACACTGAGAGCAGAGCAGAGACGAAGAGACAGAAAGAGAGAGATTGTGAAGACAGAAGAGTTCGCTTTGTTCCCAGGCGAGCGGTTCACACACAGGATGAGTGTGGTTAACATACATACACACACACACACACACACACGTCACACTACCTGCATAAACACAAACACACTCCAACAGATACCGTGGTATAAACAAGCATCACACATGCACAAAACAGCAGTGTTATAGCATGAACAAACTAGAAAGCACGAACAGCTGTAGTGAGGATCTCTCATAGACTGGTTTTCATATTAAAGCAATGACATTTTCTATTCCCTACCACATATATAGTGAGTTTCAGCAAACAGTTGACATCTGTCTAAAACAGTTTTGACCCTTTTTGAGTGTGGTTAACATACATACACACACACACACACACACACGTCACACTACCTGCATAAACACAAACACACTCCAACAGATACCGTGGTATAAACAAGCATCACACATGCACAAAACAGCAGTGTTATAGCATGAACAAACTAGAAAGCACGAACAGCTGTAGTGAGGATCTCTCATAGACTGGTTTTCATATTAAAGCAATGACATTTTCTATTCCCTACCACATATATAGTGAGTTTCAGCAAACAGTTGACATCTGTCTAAAACAGTTTTGACCCTTTTTACTGAGCCATGGGATATTTATTTAGTTTTATTTTAT
The DNA here is from genome assembly GCF_001515625.1 of Sinocyclocheilus rhinocerous. Taxonomy (NCBI): domain Eukaryota; kingdom Metazoa; phylum Chordata; class Actinopteri; order Cypriniformes; family Cyprinidae; genus Sinocyclocheilus; species Sinocyclocheilus rhinocerous. The sequence goes on from NW_015664692.1 coordinate 70,866, forward strand.
TTTAATTTGTTTTGTTTTGTTTTATATTTTCTGTTTTATTTTATATTTTATTTTGATTAATATTTAATTATATATATATATATATATAT
>NW_015664692.1:72202-77196 GCF_001515625.1 Sinocyclocheilus rhinocerous
ACGCTCTGATAAAGCAGATCTTTACTGCTCATGCAGCTTGTGAGTATCAAAATATAATTTTTTTTTACACATTGCTGCTGTTAATACAGAAGGAGATTGTATTACTCTATTAAGTCTGATTACATTACGTGTGATTTTAGCACCACCACTAGAGGGCAGAGTCTGACAGATCCTGATGCCCCAAACAGGCAGAGACAGACCTCTTACACAAACTTACTATGGTACACTATCTGTAGTTTCCACCAAAATCCCATAGTTCAGTTCACTGTAGATGTCACTGAATCTGACTTCAGCTCATTTATTCAATGGTTATGCTCTCATTTATTCAGGCTTTGTGAATATAGTAATTCATTTAGATGTGTAGAGTAGCAAATGTTCAGTTAATTGAATAATGTAATAATTCCATAAATCAGAAGTGCATTTCAAACATCTTCATTATTCACTATAACCAATAGGCCAATTAAGCAGAATATTTATTTTTTATATTTTTTTTTATTATTTTATTTTATTTTATAATTAATTGAATTATGTAATAATTCCATAAATCTGATGTACATTTCAAACTTAATTACTCATTATAACCTATAGGCCAACTGAGAAGAATCATTATTTATTTTATTTTGTTTTGTTGTTTTTGTTTGTTTTATTTTATAATTATTATAATATACTGAGCTATTATTTAATAAGTCAATGAATAACATTTCAAACATGATTATTCATCATAATCCATAGCTCAGTTGACCAGAATTATTATTATTTATTTTTTTTGAGCAGTATTATTAAATCTGGATTCATGGGTCATTGCTATCATGACATCTCTTCAATTACAAATATAGACCTACAGTCGAGCACATAAGTTTACACACCCCTTGCAGAATATGCAAAATGTTCATAATTTTAACAAAATAAGAGGGATCATGAAAATTGCATATTTAGTATTTTGTTATTTTTTATGTAGTACTGTCTTGAATAAACTATTTCACATAACAGATGTTTATATATACTCCACAAGAAAAAATAATAAGTGAATTTGTAAAAATGACCCCGTTCAAAAGTTTACATACCCTTACATCTTAATACTGTGTGTAGTTTCCTGGATGAACCACAACTGTTTTTATGTTTTGTGATAGTTGTTCACGAGTCCCTTGTTTGTCCTGAACAGTTCAACTGCCTGCTGTTCTTCAGAAAAATCCTCCAGCTCCTGCACATTCTTTGGTTTTACAGCATCTTCTGCATATTTGACCGCTTTCCATCAGTGACTGTACCTTTCACCTTTTGTAATTGTTATATATGAGTCCCTCAATTGTCCTCAGAGTGAAAAGATGGATCTCAAAAGTTGGGTTGTTTTTAACCCAGCATTTTTTAGAGTGTAAGATTTAAGGGTATGTAAACTTTTGAACGGGGTCATTTTTACAAATTCAGTTATTAATTAATCGCGATTAATTTCAGAAAAATGTGAAAAATCGATTGACAGCACTAATATATATATATATATATTATTACCATGTGATGCCTTATTGTACCATGGTACGGTACTTTTCATAATGGTATGTGAGGCAGATTCAGTGTTATCTTGTTTTTGGCTTGTTTCATTCAGTAAATTCATGTAAACATGAGTCTGAAGTCATTGAACAGAGTTCAGATCATCTCTAAAACTGACTTTGACTTCCTGTTTGACTTCCTGGTGCAGCTGGTGTGTGTGTGTGATCAGAAGAGGAAGTTTGTGTTGTGTGTGTCTGGTGTTTAATGAGAGCAGGAGAGATGATGGAGACGGATGGAGACTCAGACGAGGACAGACGGTAGGATCTCGCTCTCGTGTCGCTTACGCGGCTCGATCAGCAGCAGGGCTTTGACTTGCTGCATGTATGAGAGATACAACATGAAACGAGCCGAGCGCGACCGTTTCCTGATCCGTATCGATGAGAGATGCACTATTTTACTCCATGCAAAAACAACTTAACTCTGTGTGAAAGTGTATGGAAATGTTTTTATTTTGTTTAAGTTTAACATGCAAGCAAACAGATTAACTGTGAAAAGGTGTATAGAAATTATTTTGTACATTATTTTTAATTTAAAATAATTATTTATTTATTTATTATTTGTTTCATTATTTATTATGAATGTTTTTTTATTTTATTTTAGCATTCTGTCTCCTTGATTGATTGATTTGCTTTATTATTTATTAATTATGAATGATTATTTTATTTTATGAAATAATTATTTTGTTTTTAGATTTACTTATTTTTTATTTTTTAATTATTTGTTTTATTAGTGGATATTTTTTATATATTTTTTATTTGTTTATACAGTTTTTTTATTATGCTTTCTATTTAATTATTCAAATTTTTTATTTATTTATTTATTATGATAAATTTTTGTTTTATGACATTTTTTATTTTAAATTTATTTTATTTTATCATGAATAATTAGCACACTAATGCACCTAGCAACCACATAGCAACACCTTGGCAACCACCAGTATCATCTTAGCAGTGCTATTTTAGTAACATACCATTATAGTTTTTATTATATATATATTTTATTTTATTGTAATTTTTAATTTTAGTTAATATTTTAGTCATTTTGTCATGTTTATTACTTTTTTAATAATATGTCTATATAGTTCTTATTCATTTTTATTTCAGTATATTTACATTTTTAGTTATTTTATACAAGTTAAACTATTTCAGTTAAGATTTAATTCAAGTAACGAGAGTTTTTGGTTAATTATAATACTATAATAAATAGCCCTGCATTGTAGAATCACATTTTCTTTAAGCAAAACTAAAAACAAACACCTGGTTTCACTTTCTAATCATGTTTATAACGCAGCATCTATTATCATCATCATCTGGTTTCATTACTTTGTTCACACTGATCAGATCCAGTGGCTGATCCTCTCAGGTCTGAAATAAACAGGGTTTTTAAGTGAACAATGTGATTCTCCAGACGTGAGATTAATGCATGTTCACATGCTGGAGAGGCTGATCTTCTCTCCTCAGGGATGAAGAGTCTCATTTTCTGTCCTTTATTTAGTTTTTGTTCCTCATGTGATCTGATAAGCTTTAATGCCTCTTCTTCCACCCGCTGAAGTAACTTCAGCTCTCACATCTTCAGCTTTGTTTACATGTGTGATCTGGCTGAAGTGTTTGTCACTGGATCCTGATTGGTCCGATTAGAGCTTAATTTGATTGGACGGTCCCACTGGAATGAACAGATAAGGAAGGTTGTGATTTTTGGGATGTTCATTTCTCATCATCAGAGATTTGGATGGTCTCTTGCGGAATATCAGCTGTAAATGTTTCAGTTCACGTGGATCATTGACTGTCTGATATCTGTTTCCTGTCATTTAGGGTTCCTGCACTTCCTGTGAAGAATCTCACTGGTTCAGGACCGGTCCATCCTGCATTAGCAGGTACTACACCAGAAAATCCAGTTTCTTCAATCTCAAACTCACTTCAGTGTAAAGAACTTTATTGGCATGACAAAAATTACATTTATTTTGTGTTCACAGCTTAACTCTGTACAAAGATTTATATAAATGTTTTATTTATTTTAATATGCAAGTAAACTAAGTAACAATGAATGATTTAAAAATTTACATAGATTACATAGATTAAATTACATAGATTCATAATTTAGAATTTAGAATTAACATACATTTTATTTTGTAAGTAAAGTTTAACTCTGTAAAAAGTGTATAGAAATAGTTTTTCTTGTTTTATTTTAACATGCAAGTAAACAGCTTTACTGTGTACAAAGATGTATATCAATGATTTTTTATCTTATTTTATATATTTTAACATGCAAGTAAACTAAGTACCAACAAATTTATTTTTAACAAAAAGACGTAAATTAAGAATTTAGAATTAACATACATTTTATTTTGTAAGTAAACAGTTTAACTCTGTAAAAAGTGTATAGAAATAGTTTTTCTTGTTTTATTTTACCATGCAAGTAAACAGCATAACTGTGTTCAAAGATGTATATCAGTAATTTTAATTTAATTTAATTTAATTTAATTTAATTTTATTTTATTTTATTTTATTTAATTTTATTTTTATTTAAAAAAAAATTTATTTAATTTTTTTTTATTTTTTATTATTATTATTTTTTTTTTAACATGCAAGTAATCTATGTACCAAAGAATGATTTTTACAAAAATACATCAATTAAGAATTTAGGATTAAGAATTACCATAAATTTTATTTTGCAAGTAAACAGCTTAGCTCTGTACAAAGGTGTACAGAAAATTTTAAGATGCATGTAAGCAGCGTAACTCTTACATAGGTATATAGAAATTATTTTATTTTATTTTAACATGCTAGTAAGCTCTGTATGGAGTACAGAAATTGTTTTAATTTGTTTTACTTTAACATGCAAGTAAACAGCTTAACTGTGTACAAAGATATAGCAGTTATTTTATTTTAACATGTACGTAGCAGGTACGTACCAATGCAAAATTTGGACATAAATTACATTTACATTAATGCATTTGGCAGATGCTTTTATCCAAAGCGACTTGCATTGCATTCAAGGTATACAGTTTATTAGTTCATGCATTTCCTGGGAATCAAACCCATGACCTTGGCCTTGTTGGTGCCTGAGCATATTTGTGTCTTTCGGTCAGGAATGACTGGTATCCTCATGTGTGCCGCCGGGCTCCCCGTGTGTTTGACTCGGGCCCCTAAACCGATCCTCCATCCACCGTCGGTCAGCAAGAGTGACCTGAAACCCGTGCCAGGAATCAACAGCATCCGACGCAAGACTAAGAAAAAGCACCTCCGCAAAGGTGAGTGTCTGTCTGTGTGTGTGTGTGTTTGTGTGTGTGTGTTTGTGTGTGTGTGTTTGTGTGTGTGTGTTTGTGTGTGTGTGTTTGTGTGTGTGTGTTTGTGTGTGTGTGTTTGTGTGTGTGTGTTTGTGTGTGTGTGTTTGTGTGTGTGTGTTTGTGTGTGTGTGTTTGTGTGTGTGTGTTTGTGTGTGTGTGTGTGTGT
>NW_015664692.1:77476-93682 GCF_001515625.1 Sinocyclocheilus rhinocerous
TGTGTGTGTGTTTGTCTAGCGATTGATTCTCTGTTTGACTTTTTTGCTGATCTGAGCAGAACAGACTTTGTGTGAATCGAGCAACTACTGAAAGTGACAAGGTCCCTCTAACATTACAACACCTGAACCGTGTTACCATAGATCTGCTTAACGTCGTACTGATAGGTTTGTTTTTGTGTCTCTGTTCCTGCTCAAATCAAGTAGCAGGAATCAATAGTGTATTGAAAGTCCAGACAGTAGGTGTGTGTTCATGCGCTAAAGGTCACGGGAATAAAGACGCTTTGAGAAATAAACACTGAAGCGCTCTGTGTTTTGAAGAGTACATTTGTCAGCTAAATTTGCGTCTTTAGCGTCATTCAATGTAAAAAGGATTTACAAATAAAGTATTAATGCTAGTGGTGTAGAAAATTAAGAGCTTTCAAATCTGGGATTTGTCTTATGTGCTTTTCCAGTCATATGGAACTTAATAAACAAACCAGCTTCTGTCTGCAATCTTATATTTCTTAGTAAAAGCCAAACCAGGGACATGTATCTGTATATCTTGCTCTCTTTTTATTTTATTTTATTTATTGTTTTTTATTTTATTTTATTTTATTTACATCAAGGTAAACAGAGTAATTCTGTACAAAAGTGTATAGAAATGGTTATTTTTTTATTTTATTTTTGTACATTTAATTTTTTTGTATTTTCTTTTTATTTAATTTTATTTAATTTACATTCAAGTAAACAGCTTAACTTTAAACAAAGGTGTAAAGAAATGTTGTTTTTGTACATTTTATTTTATTTTTGCATATTTCATTTTATTTTATTTACATTCAATAAACAGCTTAACTCTGTACAAAGGTGTATAGAAATGGTTTTATTTTATATTTTATTTTGTATTTTTTATTTTATTTTTTATTTTTGTATATTTTGTTTTATTTTATTTTATTTCATTTACATTCAAGTAAACAGCTTAACTGTACAAAGGTATATAGAAACGATTTGTTTTCTTTTTCTATTCTTTTACTTTAATAATATTCAAGGAAACAGCTTAACTCTATACAACGGTGTATAGAAATGGTTTTATTTTATTCATTTGTTTTATTTTATTTATATTCAAGTAAACAGCTTAACTCTGTACAAAGGTGTATAGAAATGGTTTTATTTTATTTATTTATTTTATTTACATTCAAGTAAACAGCTTAACTCTGTACAAAGGTGTATAGAAATGGTTTTATTTTATTTATTTATATTTTATTTTATTTTTTATTTTTGTATATTTAATTTTATTTTATTTACATTCAAGTAAACAGCTTAACTCTGTACAAAGGTGTATATAAATAATTTTCCTTTATTTTTCTTTTCTTTTATTAAATTAACATTCATAGGAACAACTTAACTCTACAAATATGTATAGAAATTTTTTTTTTAATTATTTTATTTTATTTTATTTACATTCAAGGAAACAGCTTAACTGTAAAAAGATGTATAGAAATGATTTTCCTTTATTTTTCTTTTCTTTTATTTAATTAACATTCAAGTAAACAGCTTAACTCTATACAAATGTGTATAGAAATTGTTTTATTTTTTATTTTATTTTTTAACGTGCAAGTAAGCTAAGTATGAATGATTATAACAAAAAAAGCATACATTAAGTATGGTTTAAGGAAGAGTTGTTAAAATTAAGTTCCACACTAATGCATGACTAGAGATCACTTTCTGTGTGATTCGGATCTAAATCAATGTTCGTTTTGTCTCTTTTTCCAGGTAAAAATCCAGAGGATGTGGTTCGGCGCTACACAGAGAAAATCAAAACGGCTCCCGATGAGGTGATTCCTGCACACATGTGATTGATTAGCGTCATGTGACCAGCCGAGCGTTGTGTTGTTTACTAGCAGAGCTAATGACTGAGGCAGCAGATGTCTGTCAGTGTTACTCACTGTTGATATCCGTCAGGACTGCACCATCTGCATGGAGCGACTGGCCACAGCGTCCGGATACGAGGGAGTGCTGAGCTACAAAGGCATCAAGCCCGAGCTGGTCGGTAAACTGGGAAAGTGCAGCCACATGTACCATCTTCTGTGTCTGGTGGCCATGTACAAAAATGGCAATAAGGTCAGAACATGACACGAAGACTGTGATCATATCAGTTTGTTTTATTGTGCATAAGGGAGGATTTTAAACAAACCAACCAGATTCAAGATCAGTCATCACAATACACTGACAATTTATTTATACAACAAATAATGGGATTTTAAACACTCCTGTTGTGTTAAAAAACTGGTACTAATATTGAGTTGCGAAGTTGACCCACATTGGTTTCCAAAAAGCAGAAAACATCTACAGAGTTATTATAGTTAACTAAAATTAAAAGCATTAAAAAAAACATAAAAATACAACCCCAATTTTAAAAAAAAGCATGAATAAAATGTAAATAAAAACAGAATGCGATGATTTGCAAATCTCATAAACCCATATTTTATTCACAGTAGAACATAGAAAACATATCAAATATATAAACTGAGGACATGTACCATTTTAAAGGGATGAATGAAAATTAGCCCATGATTTACTCACCCTTAAGCCATCCTAGGTGTATATGACTTTCTTCTTTCAGACGAATCCAATCTGAGTTATATTAAAAATTGTCCTGGCTCTTCCAAGCTTTATAATGGCAGTGAATGGGTGTTTTTTTTCAATAGTCCAAAAGAAGTCAAATAAAGCTCATCCGTCCATCATTAAAAGTGTCCCATACGGCTCCGGGGGGTGAATAAAGGCCTCCTGTAGCGAATCAATGCATTTTTGTAAGAAACATATCCATATTTAAAATTTTATAAACCGTAATCTCTAGCTTGCGCTAACTGTCGTATGCCCATTCATTCCGGCGGATGACGTAGGGAGAGAGCAAAACAAAACACCGGTCACGAATTAGAAGTACAAAACGAGGATTTGTAAAGACAAATGTCGGAGGATTTCGATATAAGCCAAGAGGAGACTGGTTTTTCTTTGCTAAAGTAAGGAAACTTTGCTTCCTTTGATCCTACGTTGAAAACTTTGGTTTTCGCGAGACTAGCCTATTCTCACCGGCGCATGTGCTAAACCTACACAACAACCTACAGAAAAGTGATTATAACGTTTCAAATATGGATATGTTTTTTACAAGAACGCATTGATTCGCTACAGTAGGCCTTTATTCACCGCCCGGAGCCATGTGAGGCACTTTTTACTACGGATGGATGCGCTTTATTGGACTTCTTTTGGACTATTGACAAGAAACACCCATTCACTGCCATTATAAAGCTTGGAAGAGCCAGGACCATTTTTAATATAACTCTAATTGGATTCGTCTGAAAGAAGAAAGTCAGATACACCTAGGATGGCTTGAAGGTGAGTAAATCATGGGCTAATTTTCATTTTTGGTTGAACTATCCCTTTAAGGAAAAAAATTTAATTTGAACGCCGCAAAACTTTTCAAAAAGTTAGGTTAATTGGCAACAGGTCAGTAACATGATTGGGTATAAAAAGAGTATCTTAAGCCCAAAGTATACTTCATTTTTGTACGCGTAGCCTTTCAAAGTATAGTCCATTTGATAGCGTGCGTGAACGCAGGCAGTCGACACATGAGCTCTAGAAAGCTTCATCTTTGTCCAGCGTCTGATGCAGGCTCAGAAATGAACGGGGGCTTGTGGCAAAAATGCCACCGAAATAAAGAAAAATGCACCACAAATTTAAGATAAAGGGGCAAAAATTGCCCATGTGCAATTAAACAATCGATTACAGCTGTCGCGATTAAATAGAAATGAATGAAAAGTGTCTATTCGCGCAATTACATTTTGATTCGCTCACACTGCATCAGATTGCTTTCTACGCTTTGGGTTTTTGCAGCGTTGAGCCTTATAACCAATCACATGTGTTTCCGTTGAGCTTAGGAATGCAATGGCCAATCAGAGACACTTAGATTAGTCAGTGCTGAAAACACCGGAGTTGTTGTTGAGTGTGCACGCTCACTGATAGAATTCTTCGCGCTCGTGAATTCCCTCATCATAAACAACACAGTGCAGATATGATGTAAATAAAAGATTAATTTCGTAGCTTCAGTGATTATAACGGGAGTTTTTGCATAACTTGCGCTAGACTAGACTAGACATGTTTGTCTCTGAAGCCAGAGCCAGAATTAAAGCCATTTCCCCAAAACGTAGACACAAAACAAAAACATTTTTATTCTTTTAATCAACATTAATAATCATTATTACAATATCAAGAGCAATAATCAAAAATAACGATTTTTGTCATAATATTGCAGCCAGATTAGCTCCTGTTTTTAAACGTATAATTTAGAGACAATTTTACAGTCAGCTGTTATTGGCAACAATTTAAGTATTTTGATTGATTTAAGTTATTGGTTAAATTCAAGTATTTGCATTTACATTTAATTATTAAGGAGACGCTTTTATCCAAAATGACTTACAAATGAGGGCAATAGAAGCGATCAAAACAACAAAAGAGCAACAATATATAAGTGTTGTGACATTCAAAACAACACAGATACAATTATTAAGGTGGTAATAAAAATTGCCCTCATGAATGTAAAAAATGCCCCAGAAAATCAATTCCAGGGGGCAAAAATTACCCCTTAATGGAAAAGTTAACTTCTGACCCTGGTTTGCTGTATTTTTCTATAGTAGTTATTAGTGGTCGACCGATATATCGCCATGGCCGATAAGTTTTTCTGTTTGGCCGATGTGTTAGAGACTGGACTTTTATTTTGATGGTGCGCTGAGATTGCAGCGCCTGAACACACAGTGCTCACATTCTCCCTCTTGTTCGCTGTCGTCGTTCAGTTCTGTCTAATATGGATAAGTCTATCTAATAATCAGATAGAACAGAGACTGGACTTTTATTTTGATGGTGCGGCAGACTTTTATTTTGACGGCGCTGAGATTGCAGCGCCTGAACACACAGTGCTCACATTCTCCCTCTTGTTCGCTGTCGTCGTTCAGTTCTGTCTAATATGGATAAGTCTATCTAATAATCAGATAGAACTGTTAAACAAAGGAATTAAAATGTATACAAAAAAGTATTATAACGATTGCTTTAATATTATTAGTAATAGAAAGGCAAACATTATAATACTTTCTAGTTTGCCGTCAGCATTCAGCAAATACGCATTTATATCATTTAAACAAATCTTTGAATGACTAATGAACATTTAATTTCACAAACCTTGCAGACTTAGTCAAATCTAGTTGAGATCTTGTGAAGTGTGCATTTGTATGCTCTGCGTGACGGTCGGTCCATGCGAATTGAATGCTGACAGGAGGAGAGTTCAGCTTCACTGGAGACGCGCGATCGACAAACTAAACTCATGATTTCAAATTATGCTGCACTTTATGCATTTGCCCACTGTCATATTCATGTCATTTTCATTGTGTGCTGTATGTAAAATGAGTGTTACCTTGGCTTTATTTGAAAAAAAATTATATATATATGATTTCCAATGCACACAAACTTCCCAGAATACTGAGCGCCCTGTTGGTTACACTGTTTACTTCCTATTCAATTAGATTTTTATAAATATTTATTTGTGAAAAATGCTTTGTCTTCTAAAGTATAAGTATGTTTATTTTACAAAATTATTTCTAATACATTTTCAAATGATTTCAAATTTCTTAAATATTAATTAAAATAAATAAAATTATATCGGCTTTATATCGGCCATCGGCCACCCTGCTTTCCAAGATATCGGCATCGGCTGTCAAAAAACCCATATCGGTCGACCACTAGTAGTTATAACCTCTAAAAATTTGTTGTACTCTTTTAAACAAAAGTTGCTGCTCTCTTATAAGCCTCTGACGCAAGTGCACTTGTCAATGAAGGCGTCTGTTGTTGCAGACTCTGCTATTTTGTTGTTGTTCCGTCTCTTAAGTTTTGTTTTCTACTGTGAAACGGCGGCTCAGGCCAGTGCTGCCACCTTGTGGAACAACTGATTAGTGCAGAACCAAGTCAATGTGCATCTGCGACCTGCGCGTACAAAGTGTGCGCGATTACAAAAATCGGATGGTGTGCGTACAGTACACACGTAATATTCTGGTGACAAAATTTGCCTCACTCGCACTTTATGTGGACCCTCACGTATGCGTAAAAAACAAAGTATACTTTGGCCTTTAGAGAGGCAGAGGTTCACCAATCTGCGAAAAACTGAGTCTACAAATTGTGGAACGATTCCAGAATAATGTCTCTCAACGTAAAATTGCAATAATTGAATATCTCATAAAATTGAATCTCTTTTCATCTACAGTAGAGCCCGACCGATTTATTGTTTTGCCGATTTTATCGGTCGATATGAGCCTGTCACAGATATATCTGCATCGCTGTATATGCTGCAGATATGAATTTTTTTTTACAGAACATATAACGCAGATAAAATGCTTGTAAATGGTGTAATTACTTAGTTTGTCCACCAGATGTTTCAGGTGGGAAGCGTGCAATCTGCGATCGCGTGCAGTTGCTCAAGAAAGCGTGCAATTGTAGCAAATTGAAAAGTTATTATCGTTCTGCAGTCCAGTAGACGGCAGTGCGGTGGTGGCTTGAGTCTGTTGAATGGTGATTTAACGCTACGTTGTCACCTAGTTGGTGAGACGCAATGCTATAAAATAAATAAACAATGTCCCCATCTTTTACTCTCACAATGAGCTTATCATACTTGTTTGCTACATTAGTAGGGCCCTATGATTTCCACCATGCAGAAAACGCGGACGGAATCCAGTCATGAAAATGCGGAATTTCACGGAATTTGTCATCTGACTTTTTTACTCCCTAATATTGGTATCGGCATCGGCCCCCAAAAACCCATATCGGTCAGGCTCTAATCTAAAGTACAAAATAGTGATGCAAAGTCCAATTCAATTCGGCAAACCGTTTTTTTTTCGTTCAGTTTGGCTCAATGAACCAGTTCAGAAAACCGATTAATCGTTCCTTAAGTCATCACGCAGTGATGTCACCATGCATTTGTTTTCTAACAACTCGGTGTCATGTTATATCATTCACGTAAAGTTATTTGTGTGAATGGATTGCTAATTATTGCCTTACATTCACTTAATTGATATCTGTGGTCATAGTTTCAGACCATATATAGTAGCCTACACCTTGAATAAGTTTAGTAAATGTTTCGCACCTACAGCACGTTACAGACAGTAATGCACAAACGCGGATATGTTCTGCATGTCTAAAGTATATAGAAAGAATAAACCAGTTTTGTAAACTCATTGATTTAGCTTAACAACTTAAAATATAATCTGCATGCACATTAAACAGTAAATTTCAGGTTTTTCCATGTTTTAATAAAAATGTAGGCCTATTTAATAAAACTACTCAGCCATATTTCCAGTACGTTTTGTTTATTATTTAAGAAACTTGCATTGTGCATCAAGTCCTCGGTGATACGCACGCATGTGCGTAATGTCTGCAACTCACTTGTCAGAATCCTCTGTAATCTTTGGCAAACTTTGACAGTTGGTTGAACCGGCTCATTCGGTTATTTTCGAGCCGAACGTGCCACTTTGGCTGTGCATCTTGCATCAACAACCTGGAACTAAAGTTCGATTCAGTTCGATTTGAGAACCGACTCGACCGGTTACTTCCTGAGAACCGGCTCAAAAGAACAATTCGTTCAAGAATCAGACATCACTAGTGCATAATATCACCAGGATCTCTGTGCACAAGGGACAAGGGTGAAATACTGGTCAATACTGGATGCCCGTGATCTTTGGGTCGTCAGGCGGGACTGCGTTAAAAACTGGCATTATTCTGTAATGTAAATAACTGCATGGGCTCAGAAACACCTCCAGAAATCCTCATCAGTGAACACAGTTGCCGTTTTGCCATTTGCATTCTTGCTTGGGCCGTGAAATGGGTTTCTCACACTTATTTTCAGTGCTGCAACAATCTAGTAATTTAGATCCAAAAAACTAACAGCCAAAAATAGCCTTTGTCAGAGTTTTTGTTAAAGAAACTGATTTTTCTTGGACGATTCAGAAGACAAGTCTTCAATTTCGAGTAAACTTTGAGCCTTAAATTTCATAAGTTCTCATGTATTTCATATTTTAGTGTTTGACAAGCTACAATCAAGGTTTTCTGTTTTTCCCTGATTCTTTAGTGTTTTTCAAAGTGTTGTTTTTTGCCGAATTGCATGGAAACCAATGTTGGAACAAAATGTGTTCATCCTTTCCAAAACACATCTATGTGTCCAAATTTTGCATGCACATTCATGAGCCTAAATGATAAATATCCACCAAATTTCAGGAAGAAATAAATAGTTTTACCAGTGTTTCAAGCTGTTTGAAAGTTGAATGTGGTCAAACTGTCCCAAACACATTTACATTAATTCATTTGCCAGATGCTTTTATCCAAAGCAACTTTCATTGCATTCAAAGTGCACTTAAATTTTTTTTATCAGTTCTTGCTTTCACTGGGAATTGAACCCATGACTTTGGTGTTGCAAGCGCCAAGCTGTAATGTTTGAGCTACAGGGGAAAAAAACAACTATATTATAAATGAATCATGGGTAACAAATATACCTGTGGATAGAGTTCAATAATAAGTGTCAGTATTGCATTATTTGCTCATCTTTAATGAAAAGCATCAAAGCATGAAACATGAACAGAAATATTGGTGCGATTGTGCTGCACGTCTCTGATGCCTCTGAATGCTGCATCACGAGCTCTCCTGAGTTTTCCTCGTTGTTGTTGTTGTGTTTAATGTGGCTGATGTTGGTCTCAGGACGGCAGTCTGCAGTGTCCCACCTGTAAGGCCATCTACGGGGAGAAAACTGGCACGCAGCCTCCTGGGAAGATGGAGTACCACGTGATTCCTCATTCTCTACCTGGATGCTCCGATACAAAGACTATCCGCATCGTCTATGACATTCCCGCTGGGATACAGGTATATTCAATTCAAACGGATTATTCTAAATAAATATAAGTATAATAAATAAATACATTTTAAAAAATTTTTTTAGAAGTTATTAGAAATACATTTCTGAATATATATGAAAATGACATTTTTGAAGTTTAAGATTCTTATTAGAAATATTTTTAATGCTTATATTTATACAATAGTAGCTTGTGAGATAGGTATTATTTTATTTTATATTATTTACATTCTAATAAATAGTTTAACTGTACAAAGGCATATAGGAATGTTTTTATTTATTTTATTTTATATTTTATTTTATTTTATTTTATTTTAAAATAAAAAACAGTTTAACTCTGTACAGAAATGTATAGATTTTTAGTTACGAAGCTACGAGAATATTTTTTTGTGCAAAGAAAACAAAAATAATGACTTTATTCCACATTTTCGTCTCTACTGTGTCACTGTATCATGACGCGAGAGTGTGGCGGCGCCGGCGCTGACCCAGATCCGGCGTAATGACGACACTTTTTTTGTTTTCTTTACGCAAAAAAGTATTCTCGTAGCTTCGTAACTTTACAGTTGAACCACTGATGTCACACGGACTACTCTGTCGATCATCGTGGTACTTTTCTAGACCTTGATCGTGGTAGTTACCTTGCTGTCTATGGGAGGGTCAGAGAGAGCACTGATTTCTTCAAAAATATCTTAAATTGTGTTCCGAAGATGAACGAAGGTCTTACGGGTTTGGAACAACACGAGGGTGAGTAATTAATGACAGAATTTTCATTTTTGGGTGAACTAACCCTTTAACTCTATACAGAGATGTATAGAAGTGGTTTTATTTTATTTTAACATGAAAGTAAATAGCTTAACTCTGTACAAAGGTGTATAAGGGCTGAAGTGTAATCTGAAATATTTTTATGAATAAAATATATCAACTAAAATCATAAAAGATATATAGAGAAAATAAAAAATTGCATTTATTTGCATGTATTTTGTTTTTAGCAAATTGTGCATGTTTGCAAAGATGTTTGCACATGACAGGCTAAAAAAGACGCTGTCATAAAGGAAAAAACAATACAATATTTACTGGATTTTTGTGGATTAAAATGTGCCCATACTAAAAGTGGTGCTGGATATCACAGTCATTGTTTACACACATCAATGAGGGACACAGAAGAGCGTCTGTAGGATGAGGCGTGTGAACTGAAGCATTTGTTCTTCGCTTCAGGCGGCCCAGTTTTCATAGAGAAACGCTCTGCACCCATATTTAATATGTTAGGCTGTTTCTGCAGAATGACCGTGGGCTTGTGGCTTCTGGTCACTGTGTTTTCACCGTGTTTCACCATACGTGAGACAGGAAGTGGCTGCGTGGGGATTTCCTGCTCAATGGGGACAGTGGCGCAGCTCATTCTGGGTCATTATCTCTCGTGTGCTTGCACACTAGTTTTGCACAATCGGCCACCCACTCACTTTCTGGGCTCCGACGTCATAAGATTAGCTTGATAAAAAAATATCCCATCACTAACATCCTCAACATGGCAAGAAATTTAGTTCTATGCCAGTGTTATTTTAGTATCATTGAGATACTATTAAAGTAAAAAAATATATTTTTTTTATTTTTATTTTTGCATTTTCTGTTTTAAGAAATTGTAACTTAGTAGTAGTTAATATTTATTTATATTGATCATATTAAAATCGAAATATTATTATATACATTATATAAATATAAATATTTTATATATATTAATTTATATTTACAATGATTATATACATTTTTATTTGTTTATTTTTTGTGAGATTAGAATATTAATTTTAGTCAATTTTAGAGATACCTTTCAGTATTTAATATAAAAATATAGTTCAGTGTTATTTTAGTATCACTGAGATATACTATTAAAGTAAAAAAAAAAATTAATAAATTTTTATTTTTGTTTTGTCTGTGTTAAGAAATTTATTTTATGTTATGTAATTGTAATTTAGTACTAGTTAATATTTATTTATTATGATAATATTAAAATCTCAATATTATTATATACATTATATAAATATTGATATTTTATATATATTAATATATCTTTACAATACATTTTTATTGGTATATTAATTGTTTTTATGAGATTAGAATATTAAATTTAGTCAATTTTAGACATGCCTTTCAGTATTTAATATAAAAGTATAGTTCAGTGTTATTTTAGTATCATTGCGGTACTATTATTATTATTATTATTATTGTATTTTCTGTTTTAAGAAATGTAGTTTTAGTTATGTAATTGTAATTTAGTAGTAGTTAATATTTATTTATATTGATGATATTAAAATCTAAATGTTATTATACACATTATATAAGCATTAATATTTTAATCATATTTTTAATTTTATATACATTTTTATTTGTATATATTTTGTAGGATTAGAAAAGTCCGTTTTAGAGATACCTTTCTGTATTTACTGATGTAGAAGTATAGCTCAGTCAGTGTTGTTTTAGTATAATTTAGTTTTTTTTTTTTTTTTTTTTAACTTTTTAGTAATTTTTTTGTTTTTTTCTCTTTTTTTTTTTTAACATTTTAGTAATTTTATTGTGTTTTTCTCATTTATTTTTATTTATTTATTTAAATTTTATTAATTTATATTTCAGTTTTAGTTTGTTATTTCAAGTACATCAAGGTCAACAAAATGAAAATGTGAAGTTTCTTTTTTAATATGTTATTTTATTTCAGTTAGTGTTTATTTTATTTCAAGTAACATTCCAGAATTTTAACGGATTCTTGCACCCAAACTGTTACAATTTAGCTTTACATGATGACCTACTGATAGCAATAATGATGGTAATAAACACTGCTAATAAATAATGTGAGGTTGTGAATGTTCAAACATGTAACAGTCTATCAAACTAATTCAAAAGAGCAAGAAAATCATTTTTTTCCATGATATCTGCTCATTAATATTCCCAGCGCAGGCTGTGATTCCTGTGAGTGAATGTGTGTGTGTTTTATGAGATGAGAGGGATTGAGTCTAATGCTTCATTCTCTGCAGTAATGCTGTTCTGCTCGTCTGTCTTTGATCTGTGTTTGTGAAGCTGTGGTGTGATCAGAGCGAGTCCTGGCATAACACTCTGAATAACAGCACGTCTCAGGCCGTCGTTAGCGTTTTCTCCCCGCTGTGTGCTAATTGAGCGAGCGGCGTGTGAAGTGTGTGACCGCGTGTGTTTTGTGTGTGTTTCGTCCAGACCACAGAGCATCCCAATCCCAGGAAAAAGTACAGCGCGAGGGGATTTCCTCGACACTGCTACTTACCGGAAAACGAGAAAGGCCGGAAGGTGAGAATCAAGATCTGACGTGAATCACTATATCATGTTTTTTTTTTTATTAATTTTTTTATTTAAAATGTATTTTTATAAAAAGAAAATAATAATAATTCTTAATTTTTTTTACATTATATGATTCATTATTTTTCCATGTTAAGGTGTCCATCCAGTGTTCTTTAAAGAGTACAAGAAAATATAAAACTTTAATTAATTAATTAATTAATTAATTATTTTAATTCCAACATCATAGTGAGCTGCTAACCTTAACAGCAGCGTAAGGCATCGTATGTGTACTTTCAACACAAAAATTTAAATGTTGGATGGGTTAAGTTAAATATTGGCTATACCAGTGTTATTATAGTAAACTAAAACTATATACAAAAAGTTTTTGTTATTCAAAATAAATCAGAAAAACTTATTTTATTTCAGTTATTATGTCACCATTTCTAATTTTCATTCAGTTTAACGTGATGCCCTAAAATAACTAAAACTAAAAAATATAGACTTTGAATATAAAACTAAATAATATAGACTTAAAAAAAACAATAACTTACAAAAATGACAAAACACAAAAAATTACTAAAACTTAAAAAAAAAAGTAAATAATTTCTAATTACTAATCTTGTATGCAAATAAAATATATATAAATAAACATTTATATAATTGTGTGTGTATGTATATGTATAAATGAAAAATGTAGAAATAAAATAAATAAAAATATATAGAGAATTTATATAATTAAATGTATATATTAATATTATCTATTTATCTCTCTCTCTTAAAATTAATCATACTGTATATTATATAATATAGGATTATTCATCACAATCATAATCATGTATTATATAATATTAATCAATATTTGTGTGCGCTGTGAATGCAGGTTCACATTGTTTTTATGGCTCGTTTCAGGTGTTGAAGTTGCTAATCATGGCGTGGGATCGTCGTTTGATCTTCACCATCGGGACGTCCAGCACCACGGGAGAGACGGACACGGTGGTGTGGAACGAGATTCACCACAAGACCGAGTTCGGCTCCAACCTCACGGGCCACGGCTACCCCGACCCCAACTATCTGGACAACGTGATGAGAGAACTGGCCGCCCAGGGCGTCGGAGAGGACAACCTGAAGGACTGAGGCTCGGTCCGCTGCCGGACACACAAACACACACACACACCTCATTCAGAGGAGTTCCTGGAGAGACCTTTGACCTCTCTGGGAACGACGGTCCTCGCTGACCCCGAGTCAGTGCGGGACTGTGTGAGAGACGAGTAGATGTGGATGATGGAGTGATGAAATCAGTCGAAATTACTCTAATATATTCCTCATTCACTGACACAGCTTGCTTTCTCTCTCTCTATCTCTCGCGTGCTCTTTTTGAAGGCTACCCAGAATGCATCTGGGCTCTGACCGGTGCATGTGGTAGTTGTATATACACACACATTAGTGGTTGACCGATATGGGGTTTTCAATGGCGATGCCTCTTACAGATGGCAGATATAATATGTTATATCTAGGGCTTTTTTAATTGAATGAATTACATGATGTGCAGATCAATCATCAGTTTTGGCTGAGAAATTTACCCCCAAAAGATCATTTAAAGCCCTTATTGTGTTAAATGAGAAAAAGCATTGCATAAACATTACAAAAAAAAGTAGCTTTAGGAAGAAATATTTTGATTCAGCATTGCATAAATATTGATTTTTTAATTTAAATTGAATATTGAAATATTAAATAGTTTTTAAAAAATGAAATGATACTCTAAATTTGAGACTAAAGCCTCTAGTAGGTGGTGTCTTAATGTGTGAGTCGTTGAATTATTCATCCAACCGATTTATTCAAACGGCAGATTCATTCAGTAACTAAGCCAATGAATGTCTTTATGAATGAGTTACTGAATCATTGACTCACTTGATTTGTTCAAATTGCTGATTCATTCAGAAACTAAGCAAGTGACTGTCTTATTGAATGAGTCACTGAATCATTGGCTCACTCGATTTGTTCAAACGGCTGATTCATTCAGAAACAAAGCTAGGTACTCTCTTAATGAATGAGTCGCTGAGTCATTGACTCACTTTATTCGTTCAAACGGCTGATTTATTCAGTCACAAAGCAAGTGACTGTCTTTATGAATGAGTTACTGAATCACTAACTCTCTTGATTCGTTCAAGCGGCTGATTCATTCAGTTACAAAGCAAGTGACTGTCTTTATGAATGAGTCACTGAATCATTGACTCACTTGATTCGTTCAAAAACGTGGATTCATTCAGTAACAAAACACCGCTGTGTTGCTCGCCGTGCTTAATGCAGAAGAGTCTTTATAAAATTAAATAAACCTATTTTACACAATATTGTAAGCTCTGTTAATCTGCCAATTAGTAGCTGATGCTGATGACCACAAAATCACCAAATATCAGATGATTCATCCCATTTCTTGATATATATCGGTCTACCACTGCGCCCAATACAACTTGGAGAAGTTTTTCAAATCTGCTTCATCAGTTTTCCTGATGTTTTCTGCCTTGTTTTTCTGGCCTCCGTATGTATAACCGATTAAAGGAGGAAGCCTGTAGTTGTTGGCGTTTGTAGGGAAATCAGTGTAGATGGGTCCGTAAGCAGATTTTCAGGGCTGTTTTTGATGTCTGTGCAACCGCTGCATAAAATATCTGCACTTCAAAACATTCAGCTCTCCGGCTCGTGTGCTACTTTTGAACTTCAGAGCAATTAGCGGAGCTCAGAGCAAACGCTGAGATTTGAGGATCCTTCTGTGTGCGTTTTAACTTTTAGAATGAATAAGATTAATAGGATGTCTTCTTGAAATATGCAATGATTCATATCCTGTCTTGCTTTGTTTCTCTTTAATGTCATTAATCTGAGAGAGTGGCTTTCTGGCTGCAGACGGGTTTATCTGTGTTGCGTTTGGAATGGAATACTAACATACTACTTTTCTAGAATACTGCACAGTATACAGTGTGTACTGTTTTTAAAATGCAGGCGTTATTCCATGATAAATGTTTTAAATAGTTGTCCTTTTGAATTGCATGCAAGTGGCGTCCAGTTATGATGTTGAATAAATACGAGGGTTGCCAATTTTTAATTACATGTTATGCACTAATGTGTGAAATGATCAAATAATGAGTCAAAATAGTAAAAATTGTGGCTGATATTCATTTGTCACACTGGAAATAAAGTTGAGGATATGGCAGTGATTCTCAACCAGAGCCTCAAAATTACTTAAAAGATTTAATATATAATAAAAAAAAAAATAAGACAAATTTACAAGCATTTAAATGAGCTAAAGCAAATAAAAAAAAAATAAAGATATATCTAATTTTGACTAACTAAAGCTAAAACCATAAAAAATGTTACTTGGAATAAAATAAACGTAAACTGAAATAAAATGATTTTTAAAAAAACGTATTTTATTTCAGCTAGTTCCCAAAGCGTAATTTCTCATTTTCATTTAGTTTAATTTGAAGTACTAAAATAACTAAAACGAAAACTGAAATAAAAATTAATAAAGCTATACAGACTATCAGTCAAAAAACACAAAACACACAAACTTTAAAACTAAAATGAAAAATACAAAAATATATTTTTTTTATTAAAATTTTTGATATAACATAAAAAAAAAACAAGCATTATATCAGTTAAACTAAATTAACAGTGAGTGTTTCCACAGTCTTTGAAAAGCTGGACATCTTAAACCTGCTTATGCACTTTTATAATGAATATACATTTTACTAGCAATGCCAAGCTATAGAATATTTTATCGGGTAGAAATTGAGAGTAAAAATTCTTTAAATATTTAAAAAACAAACAAACAAAAAAATCTTATCCTTAATTCTTAGTCAGTAAAAGACTGGAAAATTAATTGGTTAAAAGGAGCTGGAAGCTTGAAGATCATTCAGCTCCTAAAACTTTAATTATTGAAATTTTTAATTATGATCATTTAGGTTTTTTTTTTTTTTTTACTTACAGAAATGAGGAGTTCAAAAAGGAGT